>NC_068989.1:61042503-61045484 GCF_001194135.2 Octopus bimaculoides
ACACACACACACACACACACACACACACACACACACACACACACACATATATATATATATATATATGCTTCGGTCATGAATGATCATGGGATTGCACTTAGAAATTACCCTCCTAGGCACAAGTCCGGACAAGGTTGTTTATAGAAGACCAGCAGTCGCACATGCATACCGGCCTCTCCTCTCCACGGCACCAGTGTTATCCAAAGGAAAGGCAAATATATATATTTATATACTTACATATTCATGTATGTATATATGTATGTATGTGTATATATATATTTATTCATATCCATTTATTTGAAGACAACTGCTGTAGATAAGTGCTCCATTGTTGTGAATCGAAATGAAATAATCCTTTAATCAAGTATCTGCTACAGAATAATATTTCACTGTAACTGCTAAAGTACACTTTATCCTGTATGTCTTGTTCGTATGTCATGTACGTTTATGAATACATCATATTTTAAGGAATTTATATTCATTGGGAGTTGCTATTGTTCATTACTCAATATAAGAAACGAAACGGATGGATACATTCTGTTAAAGTCTATTGAAGGGCGATAACATTTTTCCTATTTACATATACAATAAATTGAGGAAATTACGTACAATTGCAAAACTTTTTCTGGGCTGTCAAGCAAAAAGGACGATATGGTCAACAATAATTTGTTATATGGTAAATTTAGTTTTATATTTTCTTTCACACTAGAAAATAATGCAACATTTATTATGATAGTTAGCGTAATATAATTTAACTTAATATATGTCATAGTACTAGATCAATTTATGTCATTGCGTTATTATGCACATTTATAATTTACTTTTCTAAGTTCATTATCAAACGAAACATAGTCTCTTTGAAGAGAGAATGTGACTATGAAAATTACGAGGACACAAGTGAATCGAGTGAGATATAGATGAAAGAATATTTGCCAAGTCAAACCTGATAGTCCGAGGT
The DNA here is from genome assembly GCF_001194135.2 of Octopus bimaculoides. Taxonomy (NCBI): domain Eukaryota; kingdom Metazoa; phylum Mollusca; class Cephalopoda; order Octopoda; family Octopodidae; genus Octopus; species Octopus bimaculoides. The sequence continues at coordinate 61,043,462 of NC_068989.1, forward strand.
TAAGTTGATACACGTCCTATTCTAAACACAATATTTCTGTTATGGCAAGCTACATTTTACAATATGGGGAAAGTAACAGCAAATATCAAATATCAAAAGTGTACTACACATTCTCTTCTCTTTCCTCATGGTATATCATAAGCAATTCTTTGGAAGATGTACAAAGTGATCAATTTCATTAGACCGAAATATATGTCAATAAATAACTGAGATATGAATTACTGATTGAGTAAAATATTATTTTACTTATTAAATTCATGCTTTCCTATAGATATATTGCGTGGACATTTTAGATGTGATTTATTTAACTAGCGGAATCAACTATTCCTAGTAAGAGTCTACACCTGTGATACATAACTGATAAGAATAAATGAAATCAGTGAAACAGGTATATAATTAATGTGTAGATTAAGCATATTTAAGTTGTTATAAACCGTGAAATATTGGTTTCAGCAAAGTCAGCAATTTTGTGGGAAGAGTAATCAATAAAAGCGAACCGAATGCTTCACTGATGTTAATTTTATCGACCTTGAAAGCGATGAAATGCAAGGTCGACCCCGGTGTCGGGAAAAATGCCAATAAGCATTTCCTCTGGGGCGGTAACGATTCTGCAAGCTCACCACCGTGAAATATTAACTTGGAATTTTTATTGTTTCGGCAGTACAACTTCCCTTGTAAAATACATTTTTAATGAGGAATTGTGTATTCATCCCAATGTGTACGTTGATAAGAACTCATTCCATTGAACAAAATCAAAGGAGCAACTATTCTGTCATTCATGTTTTCACAGACATACATACACACACACATGCACACACGTATTTATACGTGTGTGCATCTATATGTGGTGTGTGTGTGTATCTGCGTGTGTATTGCATGTATGCATTCATACGGAGTAGAAAATGTATGCAATATACATATAATCACTTGGTTTGTTAAAGAATCTACAAATATCTCAGTCTCTCCGTCTGCATCTCCATATGTAAGCATAAGCCCTAGCATACCTATGTATGTATGTATGTATGTATGTATGTATGTATGTATGTATGTATGTATCTATCTATCTATCTATCTATGCTATGCTTGATGATGCGCAGACATGCGCTGAGACTGCCACATCTCCAGCGCTTCGTAGACGACGGTGAACAGGTGTGGTCGTTATTGGGGAGAATCTGGGCGTCGTAGAGGAACACCTGACCTGCCTCTTCAGGCCAACTTTCGGGCTGGAACCTATGGACAATCACCAGAGATCCCTGCCCTGACAGTGCTATCGGGAAGCATTGCCTGTTTGAGAAAAGTTCTACAGATACGGTTCAAGAAACACCGAGCCGACCTGTACGAGATGAGGTCATAGCGACGAAACCGTTCTGCATGCACTCGTGCACCATTTTAACCGTTTCAGACATGTGGGCTTATGTCACATGCAGGACGAATTCGGTTATCGTGAATATTTCTCCGCCATCTTCCTTTAACCGGGACGGCAGAGTGGTTTTCACCATAGTGGTGGCTATGATGATAGAATGTGTATGATGGATTCGTTTGAAAGGTTTAGAAACAAGCACTTTCCTCTCTGGCCAATAGCTCATCAACTTTTTCAAGTAGCACTTGGAAAGGAAGATGAAAATACTGAGTGAAGCTTTGTCTCATGAAAGTTTCAATAAAAGATGGGTGAATGTAGCTAAGATGGTACGCTTGAATGATTAAACCACTTTTAGCATGATCCTGTAAATCCAAGAGAGAGAGAGAGAGGGGTGAAACAGAGAGAGAGAGAGGGGGGAAGTGAAACAGAGAGAGAGAGAGAGAGAGAGAAATCGCTGTTCGTCTTCCACAATTCTCTTCAAACAGCGAATCTTCCATTCTGAGGGCCCAGGTCAGCCGGGACAAGAATCTGTTTATTCGTTTCCTTGGTTTTTTGAATTACACTATAATTCTATTAACAGTAGTAAGAGGAATTTGAAGATTTTCGGCAAATTTTCGCTGGGTAAGTCCAGCCTCAGATTGCCCAACAATACGACCTCTTTGA
>NC_068989.1:61049111-61055326 GCF_001194135.2 Octopus bimaculoides
CCAGTATTTACACTGGACAATATGTCAGTATTATAAATTCAAAACCGCTGACAAATGGTATAAACACCATCCTGAAGCTGTGACTGAGGGAGAAAATGTATCGATTCTCTGGGACTTCCCCGTACATACCGACAAGACTATAAAAGCTAATAAACCAGATATTATTATAAGACTTGCTAATAGAAATTGAAAAAATGTGGCACCTCAAGACGACTACCATACCAGTGATTGTAGGATCTCTAGGAATGATAAAAAAAGGTACTGAAACCTATTTGAAAATGATACCAGGCTTACCATCCCTACAGGAAGTGCAAAAAATCGTGCTAACTGGAACGACTCATGTACTGATAAGAGCATTATCGCTGTGAAAACAACATCCATTCATGAATTTTTGTTTTTTTTGTTTTGTTTTCTTAAATACGTGTTTTACCTGTGAATTTACGTGTGTAAACTGGGAGTGCATACAACGAGTTTCTCTGCCCTAGGTGTACAGAAAACACTCGGCGAGAAATGGAAGACAATTTGAAGAAAGAAGAAAAAAAAACAACATAATAATAATAATAATGCAAAAACTGGACGTTTCTCCTGTCGTGCTATTATTAGGTACAAAAGTATTGCTGAAATGAACTTTTTTTCTAGGTTTGTATACAAATATCTACACAGAGCATTTCAATATGTAGTAAACATCCTAATTAAAAACGAAGAAACTTTAAACATGAATTCTGGTGACCTTGAGAGAAATCGTTTAGCACTATCAATTAGAGAGAACGTAGCAAGCTAGCAGAATAATTTGACACCGGGCTTGATGCTTAGTGGCACTTCATCCATCTTTACGTCATGAGTTCAATTTTCACCGAGGTCGACTTTTGCTACCCTCCATTCGGAATCGATTGAAATAAATGCCAGTTGAGCACTAGGTTCGATGTAATCATCTTACACACTACCATAACATTGCTGGCCTTCTGCTAAAATTGGGATCCACTCAGATCCGTACCCGAATTGTTCACAATTGCTGAAAGCATTGCGTTAACCTGATGGAAATCATTCTGATAAAACTCTGATAAAAATCATTCAATATTTGATATCTGCAAAGACAGTCCCAGCAATGCAATAAACAGTATTGAACATTTCATGGGTGCCCAAACATAGCATTCTCCTTACTTCCAGTTTCTAAAATAAAAATATTTAATCGTAGTTAAAGAAACATAACAACGCCAAATACATATAAAGACGAGGCCTAACAATATAAATTGCACTCTTACCAAATGCTGAAGTTGAGGAGGAGATCTCTGTAGTTAGCTGTGTGCATAAAGAGTGATTGTATTGTGTGTCTGTCCACAATATTTCAGTACTTATCAAAGATCGTTTAGCTGTTTGTATGTGTCAGCGTGTGCCTCTCTCTACCATTATAAAATTTACAGTTTTGTAACGTTTTCATTTACCTAAGGGACATACAAAATTATATAATTATTGATAAATTACTAAAGTAATATTTCAAACTTGAGCGGGAATATATTTTATTGCAGTCTGGAGAAAAACTGTTTCGTTAGAAAATCCTGGCGAAATGGTCTGTATTTTGGCGTAATATCAGATGTGTTGCAGCATGTATAATCGTCTGCCGATGCTCTCAAACCCTCTTCGCTAACTCAAAATTGGCCATAGTGACACTATAACTTGCTTTATAAATACTATCGATATTAGTGAAAATAAAATATAAATCCGCAAATACATCTCCAAACACTCATGCGTACATGAATATATGCCACCATATATATTTACATATATGTAACTATGTTTATATCTACACACTCACGCACACACACATATATATACACATATACATACATAGATGAATGAATATGTAAGCACATATTCATTCGGTCGTAAGCACATATTCAACAGTTTGGGACTACTGTTGCTTCATGTGGGGATGAAGAATTCATACTTAGTACATATTTTTAGTCTGGAACTTGTGCTAAGTACATGTTTTTTGCTGAACCACTATTTTTCTGGGATTCAAAGAGGCCAAAATTCATTTACACGATGCAGTCAAACGAACGAAAAGAAATGCTCACTATACACGCGCATACGCAAATGTGCACTCACACACGCGCGCATGTATAAGCGTGCACGCAGTCACACACACGCGCGCGAACGCACGCAATCACATAGGCTATGTATATAATTTCCTAATTTACATTCTCGGTATTAAGTTAATTTAAAAAATTTCCATCATCTTTATCTCTTCTCTTCTTTTTTTCGTTATTCTTGTTTCATTTTCTTAACGGCGTGCACTCTAACTTATTCCTTACTACTTTCTTCTCTTTCTACTTGATCTACTATTTCCCTTAGGGTATTTGCACATTTCACTACCATACGGATTTAAAAGTAACCTGAGCGCCAACCAAAATTTTCGATTTAATTATTTTGGCTTTGAGGAATGTTCCGTGTATTCTCTATTCTTACTTTATACGTTAAAATCACAAAACAGCATTGTATCACAATCGACTTAATGCAATGATCTGGCTATATTTTATTACTACTTGCAATCTTATTTACTAAATTAACTGCATGAATTCACTTATCCAGATAAACACATTTTATTTGAATCAAATTATTTATTACATTCATTTTAACGTATATTTAATTTTACGAGGGATTTTTATTACACCACATACTTTCCTTAACATTTTGTGATACCATGAAATTAATTAATTAATTTTTCCAAACAATTAATCAATTAAATTTCCATCTACTTTAAATTCATTCCCCCCGATACGTAAACATTTGTTCACCTCATTGTAAATATCTGGGAAACAATTATGATATTTGAAACTCATTCAAAATATCAGGAAACTGTAACCCTATAAATTAGCTGCAAAGTTATTGCTATTTCTACCACGATTACGATTGAGTAGGTAGTTGATCGTATTTGTTATTCCTGATGAAAGTAGAACTGGAATGCATATATATATATATTTATATATATATATATATGGAAAAAAGTCAAGGAAGAAAATGCTAAAATAATTTTATAAAAAACATTTCAGTACCGGTTTCGGTCATTGAAACTTTTTCAACTGTAAGTATGGAAAGCAATTACATTTCGGAAAAATTAAAAGAAAAGTTTTTAAAAGAATATATGCAAAGTATTCAAATACAAGGGGCATTTTCTTTGTTTCTGCCTGTCTCTGTCTCTCTTGTTTACGCTCTTCTGCTAAAAAAGTTTACATTCACCCTGCTAAAAAAGGACCACAGAATGAACTTAATCTTCCAAACACACACCAACATAAACAGCAAGAGACAACCCAAATCTATGAAAAGTCTCCTAACAAAACCACGAATACGCTCAACAACAACACAGAAGCCGGCAGGAAAAACATGCGGAAGACCAAACTGTGGGATATGCGTCAATTTCATTGAGGCATCAGAGTTCTTCTTCAAATAGAGACAACGTTTCACAGTGAAAAGCGGCTTCACATGTGCTTCGGAGAACCTGATATACGCACTAACTTGCTCTGGGTGTCAAGAGCAATACATAGGCTAAACAAAAACAGTCTATGTCAAAGGATCGCTCTGCACAGATCCCAGATCAAAATTCACCAAAACAGAAAAATAGCATTCAGCCAACACATCGACATTTGCGCAAATAACAAAAATCGAAGCTTCAGAATTTTCCCCCTCTACCAATTCAGGGATGATACAACTTGTAGTCAACGAATTTGTAAAGAGACTCTCTTTATTACAAAATACAGACCCCTTTTGAACGCATCTACAACAAACGACATATTCACCACGGCCTTAGAATAGCAAAAACACACACGCACATATTAAAAATAATACCTTCAATGGATATCCAACAATTCATTAAAAAGCTATCCACATCCTTGCTATCCACAACGAGCCACTTTTAGTTCACTTAACCATTTAACATCCTACTACTATCTGGCACTCCCAGCTGCTATAGCCAATTAACTGTGAAGTGACACTACTTAAGTTTCAACTGACCAATAGTGGGGAAGGGCGCGTAATTTTGGCACGTGCTCTCTCTAGGCCTACCTTCCAACAGAGTTGCTTGAATTTCAACTCCATCAGCCAGAGCCGACTAGCTGTCAAACCTTTGAACCATGGAGAAGTGGGACAGACAATGTTCCCTCGGCTGACTTGTCAAGTAGCAACGCTGTTTAAGTGTCAGCCAGCTTCACTTGGTGACGTTATTTCTCTGTCGGCATGTTATGTCTTTCGAGCCATTTCGAGTCTTCTCGCTTCAGCCATATATATAAGCTGAACTTTTCGACTGCTTACTGTATCCTCCTTATTAGTTTTTTTCAGCTCCACGAAGGGAAATTGAAATCTTCTTTTAAGTAGCATCATCATTTTCCTTTCAATAAAGCCTCTCGCCCCCACTGCCAAGTGGTAATACTCGACAGCCCACCCCTGTTCCCTGCACTCTTCTATTAATCTCTTATACCTCTTCTTCTTCCGTCGCTCTGCATTAGCAATGTCCTATTCCCACGGCACTGTCCGCTCTATCAAAATTCCAGTTTACTGTTCCAAAGGATTAAGTCCGGTCTTTTTGTTGTTATTATGAATGGGAATATTACTTGTCTTTCCAAATCCGAGGCCGGCTCCCAGTATCATTTCCATCTTTCGTCTGACTCGTATACTTTTCTGGACCTGGTCTTATGTCCTTTTCCCTCCTTCTGGAAGTATATTCTACCTCGCTTTTCCACTTTCTTGTACACTCTCTTATTGTACTCCTCGATCTTATCGTTGAATGCTGTGCTTATAAAACCGAGGACTTGGTTGTGACTCCGTGTATATCTTCCAGTGCCAGCCTACATTTTGAGAGGACATTTCTCACCGTCGCTTTCTCTCCGCATTTATATTCAACAGCCGTTTTTTTGTTCCACCGGACTAAGTTGGCCGGTGACGGCAAAACGTCGAAGGTAGACTTGATTAGGAAAGATGTTCTTGCTTGTTCCTAAGCCCAAATTTCTTTCCACGTGATTTGCGATTGACCACATATTCCTCCCAGCTTAGTCACTGTCCCCAGTGACTACACTGCACCAAATGTACATCTCGTCTTTCTTTTTCCTCTTTGAGACTATTCCGTCCCAAGTCATTATAAATCGTATTATTTTAACCTTATATCCATTCATCTGTTTAGTTTCTTTTGAAAGTGTATTACACTTTTGTAATTTTGTTATTTTGACTTCGTTCAGTTTTTTTTTTTTGTCGATGTTATACCAGTTTCGATTATTATTGTTATTTATCTTTCATGGTCAAAAATTGTAATATCTGGCTTATTGTTTTCTGTATGGTTCGGTGTTATTACTGGGCTATCAACTAAAATCTTAACCTTTTCACTTGTAACCTTTTCTATTTGCACGTTCCTGATTTTCTGGTTTTTGATATGTTATATTGCTGTAGTAGGTTTGCAAAGATTATCTTGGTTATCTCACCGCGTCTCTCTTTATATCTTATGTGTGCTATTTTTCCACTTTGTATTGCCATATGTTCGATATTTCCTTTGTTTTTTACAATATCTGCATGCCTTTTTTCTTCCATAGTAGTTGTTTCTGTCTTGTAAATACTGTATAATATCTTTATATGACTTTGAGTATTTGCTTTGTTTCATGAATACCAATGAGTCTCTTTCTGATACTGCTTACCCATTCAGGTGTTTAAAGTATTCATCGTCTATTTTGTTGTGTGATTGTTCCTTAATGATTTTTCTTCCTCGTGTTTTTTGTAGTCATTGACATTATTGATGTTTTATATGCATTCTGTTTTTATTTTCATAACATCGTGACCCATATAATAATAATAATAATAATAATCATAATAATAATAATAATAATAATAATAATAATAATAATAATAATAATAATAATAATAATAATAATAACAACAACAATAATGATAATTTCAACCATAGTGAAATTTACCATGGCGGAATATAACGTAGTGGAATTTACTTATGGTAAAATTTACCTGGTGGAATTTTCCGTGGTGGAATTTACCGCGGTGGAATTTACCGCGGTGGAATTTACCGGTCACCATATATGTATATAATTATATGTGTATATATGTATATATATATATGCAAACACACGTATATATGTATACATATATGTATATGTTTATATATGTATATATGTATGCATATATATTGTATATATATACATACATACATACATACATATATATAT
>NC_068989.1:61055458-61057215 GCF_001194135.2 Octopus bimaculoides
TATATATAAATTGGCACACACACGCAAACGCACACGCACATTTGGAAACAGCAATATATCTGTATGTAACATTAAAATAAGATTCGAGAAAACCTCCCGTGGCCTTAAAGATTAAAAGAAGCAACTTTATTTTCGTTCTGTAGCCAGGCACGAAATTTCTGCATGTCAGAAATTATATTCTCACTAATATTTTTTTGCAATAGTGAAGTGCATTTTATTTGTATTTTATCATGGAACAGCTAACGGAGACAAATACATTCATACAAATATTGAAAATAAATTCAGTTGTAACTCTTGAATTTTAGATGACCAGTTTAACAGGTTATTTTGGTTATATTAGGTCTTCATTGATAACAACGCTTATATCATTCTCTCGGGCAGCCTTTCCTTTTTTTTTCTTTCAATATCTATCCCTTTCCCAGAAGAATTTTTATCGCGCGAATATGTTAATGATTTCACTGGTCACGGCAATCGACTCACTGGATACTTCTGCGAATTTTTCTACGACTTTATGCTAGTATGTTTGGCAATTGCTATGCGAATGACTGTTTCATGAAGACGACATGACATTTATTCGAATAGCAATAGTGGAGCATGCACATAACATCAGACAACACAAGGTCTTGAATATACAAGATTTCAATATGACGTCAACTTCTTGTAGAGAATCACCAAAGAGAAGACATTCTCATTGCTATATTATAAATCTCACGGACAACATGCTTAAATAATAAACCGCCTTTTCTGGCTCTTACTCGGATATAATGACAGGAATGTTGGAATTTATGGCCAGTAACAGAAAATAATGAAGTTATTTTGAAATTTGCTGGAACACCATTGACTTATAAAGATTCTTTGTCTGATATATATTGATTAGTTGTCTGCGTTAAGCTGTGTTGCAGAAGTCTGATTTATGATGATCGGATGCTGCGTTAGATAACGTTTACTTCTTCCTTTCCTATTTCTATTGATAACAAGAATATGTAATGCTTACGACAGAGTGAACAATTGATAGAAAATAAGGTTGTAAACATATCTTGTTTCTTTCAGTGTTGCTCTCTCCCTAATGTATGTTCTATTCTCATTTTCCAGTTGCTAGACATGCATTCGTAAATATATATGTATAAAAAATTACTACATAAATCTTAATGGTTTAAAATTGTATATGATAATGTATAAAAATCATCATCAGTATTTTTCAATCTGTTTACTCATAAGCAGCTTTCTAAACATAACATACGCATGCAGTACAATATCTGGTAACATAAGAATTCTTACCACTGAAAATGGAATTGATTGTAATAAATATAAATTGAATTGATTAATTGGAGACGTAGAACTGTAATGTACTACCAAAGATATTGTATACGAAGAATATATGTACTAGAATTAAAGCGATCAATTGAATCAAATTTCCACAATGGCACATCGATTTGTATACGTTTCTCTCTGATTAATCAAGAAAACCATATCATTTTGCTCTGAGCTAATACATACACCGTGGATAAAGGATGGTTTATGAATGTGAATCTAAGTGTGATTGCCAGATATTTATTATTATGGATGTCTTTATTTTCAGGAGCATGTTTTATTGAAAATAAGCAGTAGTTAGTCTTTCAATAGTATATAGGCTTTCTCACTGGCTTAAAACTATGAAGAGTTTTGTTTATGTTTGCAACGACATTTAATGAAAATTTCCAGGTTTCAGTACTAAGGTATATATATATATATATATATATATATATATATATATATAT
>NC_068989.1:61057358-61058037 GCF_001194135.2 Octopus bimaculoides
ACACACACACACACACACACACACACATATATATATAATGAATCGACGTTCATGTTTTATCTGCACTAAACCTTGATCATAGTAACAAAACAAAAAGTTAAAAAAGCAACATTAATTGGTCTCTTTTATTTCCCAGCTGTCAGGACAATTATTGCATGAGAGGTATCTGTCACAAGCAGAGCGACAGAGAGGAGAGATAGAGAAAAAAGGGAGAGAGAACGATAGACAGATAAGCAGAAATAAGATGTTATAGATACGGAGGGTACAAGTAGGGAGAGCGTGTACGTGTATTTGTGTGTGCGTGTGAATGTGAATGTGAATGCATATGCAGAATACTCCACCAGTTTCATTTGGCTCTGTTTTGTGTATGTTGGCATGACATATGATAGAAATGAACTAATGTGGAAGGTGAGACAGGTACTGGAGAAAGCGAAACTTCCCAAACCAAACATCACTAAGGAAGAAAAGTTCGCTATCAAAAGGCTACAAGGAGACAGTTCCATCATAGTTCTCCCAGCGGACAAGGGAAATGCTACAGTGGTGATGAACAAGTCTGACTACTCCGAAAAATTGGCAAGTCTTATAAGTGATGGTAGCTACAGTAGAGTAAAGAAAGACCCAACTCTGAAAACAGAGAGGAAGTTGTCACAGATCTTGATCAAGAACAAGGATCACTTCA
>NC_068989.1:61059442-61066942 GCF_001194135.2 Octopus bimaculoides
TAATAATAATATAATAATAATAATAGTAACATCGATAGGAATGAGAACCCAGGTTCGAAATTTCCCCAAGACACCTGACGAAGGCTGGAGGGTATATCAGCCGAAACGTTGTGTTAACAACAAACAAGATGAGGACGAATATCCGTCAAATGTAAATAATGTAAATAATTCCTCATCTCTTAAATATAGAACTGTAATATATGATAGAAATGCTCAGAATGAGTGTTGGATTGTGAACAGTATCAGAGCGGCGGACAAAATCTTTGGTGCTTTGAATCCTATTCTTTCATTTTGTATGTGAATGTGAATGTATATGCAGAGTACCACAAAGTTGAAATACAGTTTCATTTGACTCTGTTTTATGCCTGTTGTCATGACATAATAGATCCACTCAGAATGAGTGCTGGATTGGTAGCAGCCGTAGAGCGGCGGATAAAATGCTTGGTGCTTTGAATCCTATTCTTTTATTTTGTGAATTACAAATCTGAACGTGATTGACAATGACTTTCCTTTTTGGGGATCGTTAAAAGAATGTAGGAGGCAGAAAAGGCATCGATGTACTCGACTACTCTCTTTCCCTGAAATTTGTTTTACCTTTTGTCAATATCAGAGGCAGCAATAAATAGAAACTCTAAACTCACGTCTCTCTTTAATCACTCCTAACTCCAGAACGATTCAGTTGAAAGGAGACGAATGCAGTTGGTGAAGTTTCCGTTAAGAAATACAATAAAAATCGATTGCATTCATGAGTGTGAATTAAAATTCCATTTAGTTTCACTGAGAGTAATCTTGCTCTTTTCTTCTTGCTATGCTGTTATTTGCAAAAATGTAGAAAACGTCTAATTGATAAAGCTATCGATTAGTTATATTATTAAACTTCCATAACATTACTTGCAATTTAAAAGCTAACAAAACATCATTTTACATTCAATTGAGCCTGAAATTGAAAGAAGTAGACGGGCATCATTCAGAGAAATAATTTCCATTTTGGTGGCAAGCATAATCGTTCTCATTATATATCTCATTATCATCTTCAACAGTGGAAAGATGACAAAATTTGGTCTTATAGCAAATTACTCTATTTTTCATTAAGAAAAGCTGATTGAGAAAAAGAGGAGGTGGTTGATTGATAATATCGGAATGTGCGTGTGTATGTGTGGGTGAGAGAGAGAAAGAGAGAGAGAGAGAGAGAGAGAGAGAGAGAGAGAGAGAGAGATAAAGTAAGGGAGAGACAGAAAGAGAGAGTGAGAGAGAGAGAAATATGCGCCCTTGCAAGAAAACGACAGAAACCGAAGATGTGAGAGGCGCTATCAAATTACAAAAGAAGTAATATGTTATATAAGACACTATATTTCAGCACTATATAAAATGTATTCTTCCCTGCAGTGTTATTACTAACTTTACTGACTTATTTTAAGAACAATTTGCATTCAGGTATGAATTCAATTGCTCACCGTACTGAACCTTTGTTGTCGCTAGCCATATAAAGCTCACACGAGACATATGTGAAGGTATATTAGAAGATACTTCATTGCAATTATAAGGAAATATTAAAGACAGTCAAGAACATTAACGCAACAAAGGGCGATAGTCAATGCTGGACAGAAAGATTTGAAAAATGTTGTTTAGGAAATAATTGCAAATAATTGTCATTGTGACTATCATTTTACATGCATTGTCCCATCCTATCAATATGCTCATAAGTTTAGATCACCTGTTGGTACTTCAGTAACACTCGACTGCTACTACTACTACTACTACTACTACTACTACTACTACTACTACTACTACTGCTGCTGCTGCTGCTGCTGCTGCTGCTGCTGCTGTGGCTACTGCTTCGACGATGATGATAATAATGATTGCTAAAAAGGGCAGCTTGGGGGAGGAGATTAAGTCGATTACATTGACTCGAGTACTTAAATAAGTACCAGTTAAGATGAAAGCAATGTCGGGCTCGGTAGGATTTGCACTCAGAAAGTAGCTAAAGACGACATACCGCTAAGCGTCTAGTCCGGCGTGCTAACGATTCTGCCAGATCACGCCTTAATAATAATAATAATAATAATAATAATAATAATAATAATAATAATAATAATAATAATAATAATAGCGATAATAATAAGAATAACAATAAATGCCCTGATGCAGTACCAGGCAGTGGCTCTCATGGCTTCTGATCTTAATTGATTAGAAGTGTTATCATGTACATTGATTTGTCTTGGTATAAAAGATGGCCTACAACAAATATTCTGCTCAATACGACAGATTTGCTTGTCAGTTGCTTGATCTTAACCAGTTGAGCATGTCCATTGGTGGCTGACGATATGTGCATCTCTGATCATGAGCAGAACTAGTGGGGGAGCATCATAGCCATGTGTTCAGAGGAATTCTTTGGGGTTTGAATAAATCACATTTGGAAACATGGGTCTTTTGCTCAGCATCCTTAAACAAACCTTATTCAGGGACCTTTTGAGCGGGATGGGCTACTCGACCTGAAGAAAATTCTAACTGGGCCCCACCTGCAAGGTCATGCTCTGTTTATATGAGATCGCCATGTCGCGCACATATGGTTGTGTAGCATGTGCCTGGTGTACTCTTATCAGACTGGTAGTCATGATGGGTATAATGGGCTTCGTATATTTTACCCCAGTGTCACTTTGATGGCATGCACTGCTCTCTCACTCAATAATAATAATAATAATAATAATAATAATAATAATAATAATAATAATAATAATAATAATAATAATAATAATAATAACTGCCCTGATGCAGTACCAGGCAGTGGCTCTCATGAGTTTTGATTTTAACTAATTGGAAGTGCTTGACTTGGTATAAAAGATGGCTACAACAAATATTCTTCTCAACACCACAGCTTGTTAGCTGTTTGACTTTAACCAGGTGAGCATGCCCCTTAGAAGCTGACAATATGTACATCTCTGATCACGAGCAGATGTAGTGGGGAAGCATCATAGCCATGTATTGAGAGGAGTTCTTGGGGTTTAAATAATTAACCCTTGGAGGCGTGGGTGTTTTAGTCATCATCCTTAAAACAAACCTTATTCAGGGACCTTTTCAGTGGGATGGGCTATTCGACCTGAAGAAAATTGTAACTGGGTCCCATGTGCTATTTGTCTTCGCATAAGATCAACAAATGGCGCACATGTGATTTTCATGCATGTGAATCACATGTGCACCCTTACCAGACAGATAATCATGAAGAGTATTGTGGGCTTCGTATAGTTCACCCCAGTGTCATTTTGATGGCAGGCATTACACAACTTTTTGCAAGGAAAAAATTCCAAATCTGAAGAAGAGGCAAAAACAGCCTTTCGTGATTTCATCACCACTTGCTCTCCAGAATTCCTCGATGCCGGCACAAATAAGCTACCAATAACATGGCAAAATTATGTTGATAATTTAGGTGCATACTTTAACTTCATTGCTTTTTGTTGAGATAAAGTAAAATAAACTTTCTGTTCAAAATCAGACGTTTCTTTCTTAATGACCTGATATAAGCACATCTAGCGATGAAATGGCTACAAATGCAGCCATCCAGATACTTTGGAGTTAATTTACGTCTCTTTTACTTGAGATTATAAGCATTAGATTGATTCAAAAGCTTATGTATACTAAATAGAAAATAACAGGTATTACGACTTTAACAGATACAATTATGGGTTATATTTATAATGCTCCCAATTGGAAGCTAAACGTATAATGAAAACGAGACAGAAAGAAACCTTAACTATAATGATTATATGTACTCGGAGTAATAGAAGGTAGGAGTCATATGCAGCTAGTAAACAATAACAAAGTATCCACTGTATGATTACAAAAAACATCTATTAAATAATAATGGATAGCTAATAATATTAGCTACTAAACACGAACAAAAAACATTTTTTCTCTCTTTAAGGAAACAATAGAGAAGAGATGGAATGACAGACAGCGATAAAGAACATAAGGAGGAAACATAATCATTAGCTATAGTTGGACCTATATAGCTCCAGAATAAGTATGGTAATAAAAAGTTATGATAAGTATCTCAAATGAAATACTGGACACGGTGGAAACAGACAAGTAGAATTCAAAAGAAAATGCTATATAAAAATGTGTAAAATTCCAAGCTAAACCCGAAGAGCTATTGACTCTGGTACAAGTGAATGACTTCTCACTTGAATCCACCAATCCACTGAAAGCATGTATTAAAAGGGAATACAGACTGTGACTGCCGAAGAAGAAGAAAACATCATAGACACTACATGGTGTTTATATACGAGAAAGAGAGAGAGATAGTGAGAGAGAGAGAGAGAGAGAGAGAGAGAGAGAGAGAGAGAGAAGGAGAGAGATAGAGAGAGAAAGAGAGAGAGATAGAGAGAGAGAAAGAGAGAGAGAGATAGAGAGAGAAAGAGAGAGAGAGAGATAGAGAGAGAGAAAGAGAGTGAGAAAGAGAGTTGACACTTACATTAGAAATTAGACGAGCATTATGAAGTCATAAGAGAAAAGACTTATTCGTATAAATAAAAAAAAACAAAAACGCAGAAGACGAAAGCCATTGTATGTTATATTGAAATACATACTGAGAGAAAAATTGAAGTTAATAGGACAGGTATTGTTGTCAAGGACAAAGAGAAACAGATATATAATTCCTGACGGCTTATGAAGTATATCTGAAAGACAAGAAAATATTATTCACATAGAGGAGTGGATAACTGAGTTAAACAGCTGGTACTGCAAAATATAATAGAAAGCATAGACAAGAATATAACCCAAACTACATGATTTGCAAATATCTCCAGCGTATAGGAAATAGAGCTACTATAAAAATTTACGGTTGTAGAGTGAAATACATCTAATATAATTAGGGCAAAAAAGAGTACAGAGCATACACCCGAAATAAACGAAGGTGCTCAGGAGTGCAAAGAAAGGAAACAATGTAAATAATACACCTGGATTATAACAATAATAACGGCTTCAAATTTTGGCACAATGCTGGCAATTTCAGGGAGTGTTTGGGCGACTACAGCGACCCCTGTGCTCATCTCCTACTTATTTTCTCGATTAAACGCAAAGTCGTCCTCGGCGGAATTTGAACACAGAACGTAAAAAGGGACGAAATGCCGCTAAGCGTCTTCGTCTTCGCATCAATAACAAAAGCAACAACAATTTCAAATTTTGGCACAAGGCCAGCAGTTTCGGGGGAGGGGCAAGTCAAATACATCTACCTGAGTATTCAACTGGTACTTATTTTATCAATCTCAAAAGGACGAAAGGAAAGGTCAAGCTCGGCGGAATTTGAGCTCAGAACGTAAAAAACGGACGAAATACCATTTTGCTCGGGGTGCTGAAGATTCTGCAAGCTAGCTGCCTTACTACTACTACTACTACTACTACTACTACTACTACTACTACTACTACTACTAATAATAATAATAATAATAATAATAACAATTTTCAGTTCAGGATTGTCTTAAGTGGTACGTCACACGTTTTGAGAGGAGCAATGTCGCTGTGAATTTTCTTTCCTTTCTCCCTCCTTTATTTTCTTTGTTTCCTTTTTTACTTCTTTCTTTTTTCTCCTGTTCTTCTACTCTCTATCTTTATTCCCATCCTAGTCACTTCTACCGGAAACCTTCGTAAAGATTGTGCTAAGGATTGACAAAATAGTTATAGTGATACTAATCATACTAGGAAATTGGAACAGATGAGAAAGTAAATCACCTGTTTATGGACGACATGAAATTATTTGCCAGAAGTGAGAAAGTTTTAGACTTACGGGTTCAGAGTGTTAGATTTGTGAGTGATGACACTGGCATGCATTTCGGAATGGAGAGGTGTGCGATGCTAGTGAATGCGTGAGGAAAATTATCTAGGTCAGAAAGGATTAAAACGAGATGTCGAATAGGCAATAATGCCGGTGACCGTTATAAGTACCTAAGTGTAGTATAGGCAGATAGAATGTCTGTCAAGAAATGAATGGGAAAGTGCTAAATGGAGGTAAAAGAACCTCTGCAGTAAACGCACGGGCAGTCACTATAATATGATATTCTGTTGCTTTCCTGAACTGGACTAAAGATGGATTCACAAACAGATTGTCGATGTACAGGAGCCACATTCCAGATAAGGTGTCGGTATATAATACCTACCACAGAATTAGTTGGGGGAGGACTGATATCAATAGAAGACTATCTAAAGGTGGCAAAATGTGACAAAAAAGAGTGTGTGAGAAGCAACTCAGAAATATTGATTGCAGCTGCTGTAGGAGAGGAAAAAAACAGTTGAGACGACAGCAGAATACAAGGAAAAAACAGGAGAGAGAAAGAAACATTTGAGGAGAACTACAAGGCTAACATCTCAGACAAACGCAGGACGTCGAAGGAAGAGCATCTCGCTTATGACTGAAGACTGGAGACGTTAAGAAAACGGAAAACTCTAAATGGGTGCTCAAAGCCAGTCATTGCGGAATATCATCAAATCCAAAATTGGTAAGAAGTGCATAGTGCACAGTGTGTAATGAGGAAGGGGAATCCGTTATGCACATAATTATTTCTTGTAGTCCTTTGGCACAGCAGGAATATAAGATGCAGACACAGCTGTGTGACCAAGGCACTACACAGGGGTATATTACGGCAAAAAGGATTTAAAGAAGGAAGCAAATGAATCAAACATCAGCCAGAAACCAGAACGACTAATATCAGATTTTATGGGATTTTAATGTACTGATTAATCACTAAATTCAAACCAGGCGAAAAGACATCATGCTGCTGGACAAGGAGGAAGAAGAGTACATCATCACAGAC
The DNA here is from genome assembly GCF_001194135.2 of Octopus bimaculoides. Classification (NCBI taxonomy): domain Eukaryota; kingdom Metazoa; phylum Mollusca; class Cephalopoda; order Octopoda; family Octopodidae; genus Octopus; species Octopus bimaculoides. The sequence goes on from NC_068989.1 coordinate 61,066,246, forward strand.
GTGGCTGTATCTTCGGATATGAATGTAGCGGTCAAAGATAAAAAAAAATAGGAAAATATCATGATTTAACTTGAGAAATACGACGACTGTGAAGTGTTGCTGCAAAATTCTTTCCAGTTGCTATAGGAACCCAAGGTACAGTCATCAACAGACTTAATAATCCCCTTACTGTGATTGGTGTTAGTACAAACATTGCACTAATTCAGAAATCTGCTCTATTGGAAACAGAAGGGCTGTAAGAAGGTCCTCGATATCTAGATAATAATAATAATAATAATAATAATAATAATAATAATAATAATAATAATAATAAATGATGGTATAAACACACGCCTGAAAAGGTCACAGAAAACGAGAAAGCAACCATACTCTGGGATATGCCAATACACACAGATAGAGAAATTAAGGCAAATAGACCAGATATAGTTGTCAAAGATCATGAAGAAAAAAATGCTTTCTAATTGATGTATCAATACCAGCAGATGACAACGTTTCTCTAAAAGAAATGGAAAAACTTTCAAAATACAAAGACCTGGAAATAGAGATAACACGAATGTGGAATCTAAAAACAGAAACAATTCCTATCATAGTAGGTGCCTTAGGTTTAATAAAAAAATATTCAGACAAATACATAACAAAATCACCAGGACTTACAAATATATATAACATACAGAAAATTGCACTACTGGGTACTGCA
>NC_068989.1:61069595-61075661 GCF_001194135.2 Octopus bimaculoides
AAGAAGAAGAAGAAGAAGAAGAAGAAGAAGAAGAAGAGGAGGAGGAGGAGGATGATGATGATGATGATGATGATGATGAAGATGAGGATAATGATTGCGGTGGTAGTGTTTCATGTGGTAGGTGGTGGTGCTAATAGTGGTTTTGACATTGTTGTTATTGTTGTTGACGATGAACATGGTGACGACGATGACGACAGTGATGATAATGACGATGATGTTATAGTAGATGAGACATTAAAATGTGGCCTCCATTCAGATCAACAATGAGAAGAGGCTATATGATATGTTAGCTTGTCGGAGTCAATTAATGAGTGCATTACGACAGGGAGAAACATTTGTAATATATTGTGACTTTGTATGGTAATGTTAGCGCCATCAACAATGTAGCGTCTGTCAAAGAAGGGCTGCCATAAAGGAATCGTACAGTAATGTAAAGATAGATTATGTCTAGCATACATATAAGATGTAAAAAGAAAATATTATGGTTAAACCTGTCAAGAACATTTGTTTCTAAAGCCATATGGCTGTGCAACGGTGAAAGCGAAAAGAAAGATTCAGTAAAAGAAGGAAGTTGCAATCTATATTAATACACAAAAAGAATTGTAAGAATTTCTTTAGACGTCTCTACAACAATCACTTTCGGAACAAGTGATGTAGCTGTCAGACTTTATATTGTTCTACTAAATATTATTGGTATTAAACATTTCTTCAGAATCTAATGGAATATCTATCAAACTGACAACAGCCTTTCAATTTTCTCATTGCAGAATTTCCTATGCCATAACTATTTAGGTTACTAACTTTAATGTTGATTTTTCTCCCACTATTACATTTAACGCTGGGCTTGTTTACATGTTTCTACTAATGCCATTAAAATAATGTTTCTTTTCTATATTCGTTTGTAATATTTGCCAACTGAAATATTGACTTAGCCAAAATGGTGCCACAGCGAACATATCTCCATATGACATTTATTTCTGTCTCTCATGGAACATAAATTAAATACTCTTTAATTGACCATGAACTCCCACTTTAACGAAATGCGTGACTCTATATCTATTAAATATGACTACAATATAATTATCACCAAGTCAAAAATAATACAAAATGTTTAATATTTTTGTGATATCAGAAATTCTATATTCATAAGTCATGAAAATTATGTAATTCTATCTCACTATGTTCTCTCTTCAAGTACATCAGATGATGGCATTACATATGAATAAAAAAAACTGCACGCATGTATTTGAAAAATGTAGGACTAAGTGAACTTAAACCTGAAGTAGGCAACGGACTAAATGTAACTTAGAGAAGTCCGTAATCTTCTATTGGCAAATTCTGGAATAAACAATGAACGCATGTCTAGTAGGAATACACTATCAGGAACTCACAACATAGTGCTAGTCTCCATTTTGTGTCCAATAAGAGCAATGTGTATTTTTTTATGATTCTTGAAATGTTACTGAAGTAAAGTTGGATCGAATATTGATATCCTAAAATGTATAGTTTCTCATTCACTGACTAGATTTAATGAAGGGATACAGATTTAAGAATCTTTATCCTCAGCTTCATTCCTTGCAACGAAATTAATCTTTGGGATTAGAAATTATCTATGAGTTATATGCTAATGTTTTTTGGGGAAAATATATGCCTGCTTTAATTATATAAGTTGACGGTTTATGTCGCCATCTTTTTTGAAAGAAGATAAATCTTTTACCGAGGAGAAAAAAAATATTTATTTACCTATAAAACGAGATCATTGCCTAAATTACTGTCTTATTTTCAGTTTCAATGTCTTGAAAGAAAGATAACGCATACCCTCTATAAATATGCGTTTTCAAATTTGATTTAAAGAAGTGATTTTATCAAATATTGAATGCCTTCCTGTCAGAAAAAGCAATAAGGTACAGAACTGATAATTCTAATGATAAAGTGAGGAAAATAAAAGGAATGATTAATTCTCCAAAAAGTTTTACTGGTTCTAGAAATTATAATAGTTTGCCTGACTAACTTGCATCTCAATTAAACTTTTATCGCAGATTTAATTCACACTCTTGCAGAAGATGGGAGCAGTGGATACAAGAAAAAAGAGATTTTAGCTTTATTCTTAAAGTAACTTGAAAACACAGATCCACGTCTACTCTGCATAATAATTTAGGACATTTCTTGCTGTGAAATATGTTGATGCAGGTTTATAATATCCATAACCCATAAGGGAGATGCAATTAATATTGTTTGCTATTTTTTCTTTTCAAAATGTATTTTTAGTGGAGTAATGTATCAACTTTTAAGAGAGAATTAAGGAAGCGTTAACGAGATTCTTTGAAATTATTGGGGATCTGGACGTGTATATTATCATAAGCTAATAATAATATTTTCAGTTTGGATGTAGGAAATAAATATTTCAACTATTGCAGTCTGTAAAACCAACTACAAGACACTTTTATGTAGTTAAGCATTTGTTTAAATCAAAGTAGCATCAATCATCCCTTCCCTTCACATTATATACTAACATGCGACGTTTTTCAATATTTTTTTTTGGCATTTTGAAGTAGAGCACAAACCAAGCAAGCTGAAATTTTTGGACGCAGATGCCAATTAAACGTTTATGTAACTGTGTAGCATTGACATTTACAAGTCTCTTAATTTGACGAATGGTAGGATTTAAACTATTATGTTTTACATGAAACATCTTAGTATTTGTGAAAGTAACAAAAAATGAAAACGTCATGGTAATTACAATATTGAGTCTAATTATCTAAAAATGTTTTATAGTTGCATGAACAATTTCCTAGAAAAGAGATCAATATACTATTCTTTGTTAATGGTATTAACTATACATATCAAAAGAAACGTGAGATACCAAACTGGTTAATTATTTGCATTCATACATACATACATACATAATACATACGTACATATAAATATATATATGTATATATATATATATATATATATATATATATGTACATTTATGCATGATAGCTCTATATGGATATGTTTGATTTTATGTGTATACATGTGTATACATTTTGAATTTGCTGTATATTTATGTATATTTGTATATAATTTTACCCATATATGCGCATGCACATATATAAATGAGTGTCTATTCAGACATACATGTAAATAATCATTTGACTATCGATTTGTTTCACAGCATGCGTTCAAAATTAGACTTAGCAACATTACAATTCCTCCAGACCCATTGGACAAGCATGTGTGTATACATACATACATACATACATACATACATACATACATACATACATACATAATACACACACACACACACTCATATATACATACAGAAATAAATAAGAGACAAAAAATGGAATTCATGGAATTCATGTAAATTCCATTTTCTGTCTGTTATCCATGTCTAGAAAATCTACGAACACCAAGTAATTCCTGAAGTAAATCCAGTAAATCCACAGGAAATGGATTTGAGTAAACTAAAACTTTTCCATGCGTACAAATTTTGAAGAAATATAGTAATGGTTCCGTAACTGTGAACGAAAATATAAAATATATACGAAGCATTGAGTTCTCTCCTACGTTTATATACGGTACATATATTTGTCCCTATGTGTATGTGTGCTTGTCTGAATGGGTGTTTCAATGTTGGTGTGTAATGAAATATCATAACTGATAACGTTTAAAACTTTCAGCACCATAATTATAGGTGATATAAACCTTTACATCTAATTTCCGAAATAACGGCTCCCAGGATAACAATGCAGTATGTAGACATGAAAAAAACTTTAACGAAGAGACATTGATTCTCAATCGAATTTATATCCCTGCTCCATCTTAGTCTGGAAAATCACAGAATATAAATCTTGTAGTCAAAAATTCTAAGTTTCGATGGCTGTGTGATAAGTAGCTTGCTTACCAACCACATGGTTCCGGGTTCAATCCCACTGCGTGGCATCTTGGGCAAGTGTCTTCTACTATAGCCTCGAGCCGACCAAAGCCTTGTAAGTGGATTTGGTAGACGGAAACTGAAAGAAGCCCGTCGTATATATGTGTATGTGTGTGTATATGTTTGTGTGTCTGTGTTTGTCCCCTCAACATCGCTTGACAACCGATGGTGGTGTGTTTACGTCCACGTTATCTAGCGGTTCGGCAAAATAGACCGATAGAATAAGTACTAGGCTTCCAAAGAATAAGTCATGGCGTCGATTTGCTCGAGTAAAGGCGGTGCTCCAGCATGGCCACAGTCAAATGACTGAAACAAGTAAAAGAGAGTAAGTATAATACATTTATTTCTTCAATGCCATTAACTTACTTGTTATCTCGAATAGAAAACTTTTAAATGGAAAGAGGAAATATGCCAGCAAACATTTTTCAAGTTCTTGATTTGAAACAGGAGGATTGACAAGTAATGTCCAGAGACTAACATTTGTATTAGTTACACAATAAAGGAACGGATGCGTTGTGTAGGACAACTCGATGAAGGGATGCCTTTTCTGCTGTAAATTGAGTCCTATAACGTCTAATATATTCTCTTTTCAGAATTCAGTAATTCAAAATATTACAAATGTTCTTTTCTGCAGATATTTTTTTGTTTGTTTCACTTTCATTTTTTCATACTCCTTATAACAAGTAACCGTTGATAAAATATGTACCAGGTCCCGTGTGATCGATTATAACGTAAGGAACGGTGATTCCACATTCACTTATTTAATTTCATTGAACCAAACAAGCAAAAGAATACCATTAGATTTCAGATGGCAGTAAATGTTTAGACGCGAGTAAATGATGCCATTTTTAGGAGCGAAAAGGGATTTACCTGTAGTATCGATATGGTAGCTAGAAACACAATTATCAATGAATAGTCGACTGTCGACGTTTATCGTGTTAATTTGGCTGATATAAACTAAAGTGATCCGCGGAATTTATCATGATGGATACTTACTTCAGTTAGCAAAGTATGGTGAAAAGATTGAAGTGCAGTAGGAGTGGAAATTCAAAGGAGAAACGTTAATAATAGGCTAATGTCAGTGTGGTTCTTTCACCACCAGATTCAGTAGGAGATTAGTTTACAGAAGTGGAAAGAAGGATAATTCACTGCTACAAATAAGATACATGTGATGAAGCAACTGACGTTGAAATATCACCGGCTACGTCACTAACTCTCTATCCTGTTAGATATGGATTAAAGTAATCCAAGCAAATACCTCATTCAGTAGTACATGTAAAGGTAGTTGGCTAACAGAATGTCAAGTGAAGAAGATGGAAATCCTTATAGGTAAATCCACATGTTGTTCTATTCAACCTGTAAGTCCGAGGAGATTGACAAGACACATTCAATATATATAAATAAAAAAAATATCAAACATATTGTCGTCAAGCGTAGATGTAGTTATTTCTATAGGCGCAGAGCTGGCTTTGCGTAAGAAGCTTGCTCTCAGCACATAGTACAGGCTTCCGTTCCATTTTATGGCACTTTGTTCAAGTATCTGCTACTACAGCCTCGTTCAACCAAAACCCTGTGAATGGATCTGTTAGACGGAAACTGAAAGAATGTTTGTGCTTGTTTATCACTCACTACCACTTGAAAATCTGGTGTGGTTTGTTTACATCCCCTTGTTCAGTAATGAACAAAGGTAAACTATAAACCCACAAACAATTACAAGAAGTGCAGACACTATATTTACCCTGAAAATAACCTCTAGAACCAGTGTTCATGCCAGGAAAGCAATTTCTAGTTGCCAAACGTGAAACCCAAACCAATGAATAAGCAGAAGTACTGGAACATTTTCAAGCACCAGTAGGATATTAAGTTGTGTGATATCAGCTAAAGACGAACAGCATTGACAGTTACTTTGAAGTTTTGTCCAGCTATCATCATACAGTCCCAAGATGGCTAAGCTGTCCGAAACTTCAAAGTGACTGTCAATATTATGTTTGCTTACGAATAACAAATTTGTACTTTATGTAGACATAAAATCAAACATGCACTATATATATATATATATATATATACTGTTTTGTCTGGGGAGAGGAGACTCATTAATTTTTAATGCTTGATATATATATATATATATATATATATATATA
>NC_068989.1:61075859-61094695 GCF_001194135.2 Octopus bimaculoides
ATATATATATACATATACACGTTATTCAAATAAATTCAAACTTTCATTTTCACGTTTCATTTACAATCTTATAATAATATAATATAATATAATGAAATGATAGAATATTAAATGTCCATTCTGATTGACCTAGTACATTCCATAATTAAATTATGCAATCTTCAGTTTCATGTAGTAGTGGTGACAGTTATGCTTTAATATCCCTCGATGTCAAGTTGAATGAATTTACTGTGTTTTTTTTATTTGGAGTTCGTTGAGCCAGCTGATTACAGCCTGTGTATATGACCACAGTGTTAGGGTGCTTTTAGATCTTAGTTTTGGCATTATTCTATCTATTAATCATCTTACATATCCTCCAGAGTCCGATTTCGAAGGCAGGATTAGTCTAACTGATAAGGCACTCACAAAATTCGGTTTATGTTCTTCCAGCGATATCCGGGGTTCCTTGGTGCATAAGGTTGAGTCCTTTAGTCTATATCTAGGTAGTTCACTATTACTAAACCCCTTCCGTTGATTCTATTTAGTGTATCAGCGTGTGCATGACTATATTTACCACATAGTCCCTTACGTATTAAATTCTCATAAAGGTCAGAATCAACAACGTAAATATTACCGGTTTTATCCGCTTGTGCATGTGTTTCCGGGGCCTTCTCAAACTCACCGATTAGCTTCCTTAGTTGTTGTTGGTGCGGGTCGTTCCTTCTGTGTTTTTATTTCTAAATTATAAATCTCCGACGATGTTGCATAGCTCTTCTTTGAATCTTTTGATGTGTTTATTGGTTGGTGGGTTATTCTGTGATTTAAATTCCCGTTTAAGTGTGTTGTGTGGTTCGGACTTGTTCGGTTGCTCATTATTTTTGTCAGAAACTGCAAGCTTTCCATCACATTCTGCAAATAGATTGGCTGGTCTTCAAAAGGAGTGACCTCATGTATTCTTTTCTGCTCAGTATAGGTATACTATTGAATGAGACGTCTAATACGATTTTTTTCCATCTTCCTTGCACATTAATCAATGGCACCTTCCTCCATAACACGGATGATGGTTTAGATATTTAATACTTTTGGACTAATGGGTATATGTCGATTAGTGTGTTGAAGTCTTGAATAGAGCACTGGCACAGTTTGGGCTACCGGGTGTCATCTGCGGTTGGGGTATATTTCCTTTACGGTATCGTAAATTGTAAATAAGAAAAGAAAACTGTCTTCAATATATATGCGTGGCTGTATACATATGCATGCCAACCTACACACACAAACTTATAATTATACACTGACATGCACAAACACGCATATAGCTCATCTGAATAAGAGGAAAATATGAGCTAAATACGTGTAATACAGATTATTTCATTGCTCTACATTCTTATACGTGAAATCACAGTGTCACATACACAGGCAGATGCACACATGCACACAAGCACACACAATATATTTATACATATATATTTGGCGATCTGTTCTGGAAATAGGATTTTCTCTTTCAGATTAAGTGTATAAGAGTGATTTGAGTGAGAGACGCTGCAGGCACCATTGCCGGAAAGTAATTTGGTTTCTGCTATGTATGTCATTTTGCTTACATTACTGATAACGTCTCCTTTTAAAAACAAAATGATCCCTTGGATTATTGTCCTATCTAAGTAACAAAATATCCCATTACATTTGTGTTTATATTTATGTATATATTTTTATCTATATATGTTTATATATATATATACATATGCATGTATATATGTTTGTGTCTATATGCACATGTATATATGTTTGTATACATACATACATTCATATATATATATATATATATATATATATATATATATATATATATATGTGTGTGTGTGTGTGTGTGTGTGTGTGTGTGTATGTATATACGCGCTCGCCCACACACACACACATATATGCACAACATTAAATCGACATTTATATTTACATATTGGATTTCTTTTGTTCATTATATTAAAAATAATTTTGCTTCAGCTATTAATATTTCATCATCCATATATATTCCGGTATTTCTTCCAATGCTGTGTATGCATAGGTTTAATACGTATGGAGTCCGAACAATTTCGATGTCACCGGAGAAAGTATTATTACGAAGAAAGGTATCTTGCTGTGAATATGGGAATTTAAAGTAGATAACATGTATATAATAATAGGATTTTAAATTGGATTTCGTCAGTCTTGGTTAAAAGCATTGTTTCAGCAATACAAATAGTAACCGATTTAAAGAAACAGTATGTGACGTGATGAAAAAAATGTGTAACTTACAAACACTGTATGCAAGCATGCATTAGATGTATTGCAATTAAGAGCAGTGTGAGCATGAACAAAGTTCTTTCATTTTTTAAACATGATAACACGTCATTGTATGAATGTGGTATTCATCTGAACTATCTATAGCTACAATTAATCATATAGAATATCGATTCTTTACTGATGACTAATAGACATACTGGAGACATTAGATCTTCGAAGTGTAACGTTGTTGCTGTTAATTTTATGGTATCTTAACAAACAGTTGAATGGTGAAAGTTCGCGTAACCTATAAGAGATATAGAATCGGCTTTTTCACTACAAATCAACTACAGTTACTAGTGTTGCTAGTGGAAGTACTATCGTTGTTACTAGTAATGCATGTGTTTTTTGCTCCTGCTTCCAGTACTACTGCTATTGTTTCTGCTGCTGCTGCCGCTGCTGTTACTACTACTACTACTACTACTACTACTACTACTACTACTACTACTACTACTACTACTACTACTACTACTACTACTCTGTTGCAAATTTGGAATGTTTTAATTACTTTTAATTTGTCTAGTCTCCAGGTTTCTACTTTACATTACTATGCAGCTGTTCTGTTTCGAGTTATGTCACATTACCTAAACATACAGAACATTTAGAAAAGACACAAATAATGTTTTTATTTACTTCTTGAATACATCGATTACTTATTTCATTTATTGGATTGCGACCATACTAGGGCAAAGCTTAAACTGTTCAGTCAAATGTTCCTACAGTTTTTTCTTCATAAAAACTGGTGCTTAATTATATCTATATGTTTTGTCGAAACTTTATGTTATGTGGATGTACAGGAACCAACACTGATTTTCAAACGGTTATGGGAGGCAAATACAACGCAAACGGCCACATGTATTCACCGAAGGCTTTCACACAATTGCCGTCTACCGAATTCATTCACTAGACATTGGTCAATACTGGGCTATAGAAGAAGACACATGTCTAAGGTACCGGAAGTGTGCCTGAATCCGAAAGCAAGCGTTTCCAAATTGAGCTTCTTAACCAAACAGCTATACCTGCGCCTACAATATCGAAATTTCAATATTATAACAATATCATGAAATTAGCTAGTTAGAAAATCACTATAAGAGATGAAAGCTAAAACTATACTGAAAAGTAATGTTTATTGCCTCTTAAACATTGCTGCTCCATAGGAACCGACGTTACTTCTATTTTTAACACCAGGAGAGCGCTCTCTCCAGCTGGTTATTCAACGGTAGGCGTTCACTCTCCTACTTGAAATATATATCGGGTGCAGATTGCATCGAATAACCAGCTGTATTGGCATCTTCCTGGGGTTAAAAATACCAGTAACCTCGGTTTCTACAGAGCTGTCATGCTTAAGTAGCAATAAACATTACTTCTTCACTATATAATATTTTATATTAATTTTTTCGTCAAATGTGTTCGCATATTTCTAGACTAAAAGTGAAAAATACAATAAAATAAGGCATTAAGAATTTAAAATTCTTGTACGTCAGGATCAAATTTATGAATTATTAATAATACTCTCTAGCCTTCTTTGAATTTATACAAATTTTCAGAAAGAACTGCATTACATATCCGTTTTTCTTGAAAAAGTGATACGCTATACGAACGTCTATTTAATCATATATATGGACATCCACATATATGCGTATATGTATATTGTATACACGTGAATATGTATACATGCATATATATCTTTATATATGCAAGTACATGCATATATGCATATATTGTATACACGTGAATATGTATACATGCATATATATCTTCATCTGCGTATGTGTGTATGCGTATATACAGACTATTTTGTTGACTATACTTAAATACAAATATGTTTTCCTCTTAGGTTAGAAGCTGAATTGTCCTCCATTAAAGAGAAACTTGCGCACAAAAAAAAAACAACACAAATACATTCCATCAGATACACCTCCTCCCTTTTATATTTTACTATACATATATATCCATACCAAATAAATGCTAGTTGAAAGACTGTTTGAACGTCGGGTTCCTTGAACATGCATTTTATTCTGATATTTCAAAAATAGTAATGATATACATGTTTTACAGAGTTGAATTGTGGAGCTGAATAAACATGAGTGTTTAGTTAGAAATCTTTTTGCATTTGTCCACGCAACAACGTCGATATATGTATATATATTTGATTACATAATTAATTTTCTCGGAATTGTTTTTAAAAATGCCATTACGTTTATTTTTCTTCAAAGGAACGAATGTCGTTTTTATCTGTGAAATTTTGTTTGTATAAGTTACATTACATCGAAATCTACTAAACTAGCACATAAGTTATTTTTATTTTTCTCCTGAGAAACAGCTGATCTTGTGTAAGGAAGACATTTTTGATTCTCAATTGGAAATGCACTGTACATATTGGCTTCAAATTTTGGAACAGGCGAGCTATTTTGAGGGAGTAAGTCGTTTACATCGGCCGCAGTGCTCAAATGGCACTTATTTTATCAAGTGCCCCGAACGGATGAAAAGCAAAGTCGACATCGGCGGCATTTGAACTCAGAACGTAGAGACGGGTGAAATACTGCCAAGCATTTTGGCTGGCGTGTAAACGGTTCTGCCAGCTCACCACCTTAATACACTGTACAAATTGGCAATAGATTATTCCTTTGCGGTGATTAGTTAGAAAGCGAAAGAGGGAGATAGGGAGAATAACAGAGAGAGAGAGAGAGAGAGAGAGAGAGAGAGAGAGAGAGAGAGAGAGAGAGAGAGAGAGAGAGAGAGAGGGAGAAAGAGAGAGAAAATGGGAAAGGAGAGAGGGAGTGGAAGGGAAGGAAAGAGTGAGAAATGGAGAGAGAGACATGGGAGGTATTTGTTAAATCTAAATAAAGTGGTTTGAATTCTGAGTGTCATATATCAAGTAGGTTTTAGATGACTGAGGATATAATGGGGTATCATTCTGTTTAGTTCAGATTAATGAACCCAGTACGTATTACAATCGTATATCTATTTGATTAATATCTATTTTATTACGGAACTTACCAGATATATAACAATGTAGTATAAACAAAAATATCACTTTCATACCGTTATAAAAATATGATACCAGGGCATTATGTACATACGTCATTCTTCAGTTTTATTTCACGATTTCATGCCAGATTACTTTTGTCTGTGTGTATGTATATGTGAAGATTGTATGTTTTTGTTTTATGTAGGTATTCTCATGCATATAGCTGCATATCTAGACATGCTCATAAACATTTAAATGATAAACTTCTGAAAAGTTTTACAAATTTTTACAGTTCCAGTGATGAATTGGATCTGTAGTCTTTGAATTAGCTTTCTCCTTCCTGAATTTGCGAAGACTGTTTTCTCAAAATTAGTACTTAGGAAGTGTGTTACATATCTCAGGGCATGTATGTATGTATGTATGTATGTATATACGGGTATAGTTGACTGATAAGAAGTTTTCTCCCCAACCAAGTAGTTCCGGGTTCATTCCCACTACGTGACATCATGGGCTTACTATACTCTACTCGGGCCAATCAAATTCTTGTGAGCGGATTTTGGTTGGCAGAAACTGAAAGAAATCCGAATTAAGGAAAATATACATTGCGATCGATTCGTTAGACTAAAATTCCTTAAGACGGTGCTCCAGTATGACAGCATTCTTGTGACTGAAATAAGTGAAAAGTTAAAAAGATGTATATAGAGTGAGTGGACAAAATAATCGAAACATCACATTTTCCTTTGGGGGAAGGGGGCTCTTTCCAATATGAGAAATTTATAAGTTTCCAGTGTGTAAGTATAGACATGATGTATGTATGCCTTGTACTTCACGATGTAGCCTTATATTTTCTATTTTTGCAGATGTTTTATAACTATATAAGTTAAAATACGTGCCCTGTCTGATTTTGAGAGAAAACAAATTCATGGTGCCTGATGCATAGAGCTTCACTTAATAAAACTGTAAAATATTGATCTCTGATGGTAGAATAAACTTCGAAATGTCTGAGCATCTACAGGTGAAACTCAGTGTAACAAGAAACAGGATCGGCTAAAATATAAAATGTCATTAATCTCTACTACAGCATCCCACACACTCATCCCCATCCACACCTCCACACATGCATCCACCACACATGCATCCACCACACATACAAACATACATATATACATACATAATACATACATTATATATATATATATATATATATATATATATATATATGTAAATATACACACATTCATATTCAGGTATTAAATTAGAACAGAGTTTCACATATAACTGCCGGATATAATGGAATGAATTTAGGCACTATAAACCTCTAAATTTATTCATGTTTTAGTAGTATTCGAAAAACATTTCCACCACGATATTCTGAAAATTAATGTTTGCTGTTTTCGGATTATTATATTCGAATATCAGAACGGTTATGTATAACATACCTGCAGAAGAATAAGCTAATCTATGCTACCCATAAAATTGAGAACAATATTAATATGTGAATATCGTGGTATATCTACTATTCCTCCAGTATATGGGATCTTTCTGAATAGAAAGTTGTACAGTAATTTTCCGTAAATTTGTATGACTCTTCTACAAATTTAATGCGTGGCTGTGATAAAACACTAGTATTTATACATACCCACCATTATATTTCTCTTTTCTAGAAAAAGCAATGTTTAATCATAGGTATGTAATAAAAGTAAATATATATGGAATGAAAATATACATAATGTTTAAACGAAGTTTGTTAAATGTAACTGATCTGTTTGAACAAATTTCATTATTTAATTAAACATTCGAACCATTAAAATTTTAAATTGAAATAAGATCATGGCTAAATATATCCACCATCGCACTGTGATCGATTTATTTAATACCCATAAAATCCTGAGATCAGTTGTGCGGAACGACTAATATTGACCTATTATATGATTGTATATTATTTTCAAAGTCGCAAATTTCAAAATAGAAATGGAGTTGCATATATACTTGATACAGTATAGAAAATGTCTTCACAGACCGTTTCACATCTAGGATATGCTTAGTACATTGATTATAATATATGCACACCAATAACAACGAACCTAATACGATTAATGGACATGTATATTTGCTATTTGCATCATATAAAGATAAATAAACAGCCCAATATTTTCGACATCGCAAATAATTTTGTATCACTGTATATTTATTCACTTCAAAAGTGTTCTGTACATTCAAATATAATTTTGATAATCATAAAAAAAGCACAAAATAAAATCTTACCATGCAATATCTTTGCTGCTAAACAGTGAATGCAATCTGTTTTATGTACAGAGAGAAACATCCTGGAAACCTGAAAGTGAGGAGAAAAGAATAAGCATCAACTACCGGTAACAATTCCATTTCGCAAACCAAAACAAATTTACAATTTGCAGAATAAGGTAATAAATTAGCCACTATATTAAATTGATCCCCAGTAGTGTGTGACAAGTTGACACTTGAGGACACTTTGTGTTCACAGTTAAAATTATTCCTGTTGATATATGATGTTCTGTAATTGAAGAAGGAAGTTTTGTTTAATATTGTTTAAGTGTTTGTTGCATTATTGCCCAACAGCGATGTGTAACTTAAATGCCTTCTTTTGTAATAATTGTAATGTTGGAGTGAACTAGATCCGCCTCGTCTCCAAGTTCTGGAAATGCTAGTCAGTACTCATTGAGATTGATGTCATGTCTTTATCTGATGGGGCTAATATCGTAAAAGATATTTTAGATTTTTAATTCAAGCTATAACATTGGGAAGGAAATTTATTTGTTTCACTATTCAATAAAATCATTTAATATTACGTCAACTTTGATGACCTTTTTACAATCGTCTTGTCACTTATCAACAGAATTTGACATTTTGATAGAAAGGAGTATTAAAAGTTTTATTGCTTTTTATCAACACCAGCAGTGTCTATTATGTGGAACTGGATTTCCGATAAACGTAAAACAGTCTTCTTATATTTGGGACCAACGTGTGATTATGTATGCTGTTGCTAAAATTTAATGAAAGTGAAATGAGAATCAGGATGTTCAACTCGTATCAATGGCAATTTTCTTCGTAAGGTAAATAACTTAAAACTACAAGAATAATTTCTCCAGTTAATCGTAAAACAAACAGTATTTTTCTAAAGAAGTTAGATGCAGTTTGCTGGGCAGCCAACATGATGTATATGCGTTTTAAAAACCTGGTTAAAGTATAATGCTAAATGATTATACAGGTCCTGTTTCTACTTTTGATGTAGTTATTTGGCATAAGATCAAACTTAATTGACCAAACCTATGATCAAACGTGCTTTAGTTTCGTTAACACCTTGGGTATCTTGTATATTACGAGCTCTGTTGTCAACTGAATACTTATTTGTTTCTGAGCGTTATACTGAGATTTGGTAATCATGCGATTTTCAAAAAGGATATTATCAACAAAACATATATAACCTGAGTAGAACATATATTACTATTTATTAATGAAATATAATCATCTATATCAATGGCTACACCTGTATCGACTGACAAGGAATGATAGAAACGGAACCTATTATGTCTTCTTGGAGTATGGAAGAATCACTTTCAGATACACCGTCTCCTGACAATACTGGGAATAAAAATCACTATATTATACATATGTATACACACACACACACACACACACATACACACACACACACACATACACAAACACACACACACACACACACACATATATATATATATGTATGCATAATGGTACAGAGAGACTGAGACTCACACACGCACCCATACATATGTTCATGCATACTCACATACAAACATTCCACTCTGTCTAGGTACACATGCCAACACACACACACATCCATTTACACACACTTCACACACACACGCGCGCACACACGGATATCAACCATTCATCACACTCTCCTCTCCCAGGAAGCACTTTCTCTTTCTCCATGTACTTCCTGCCATTTCAAAAATGTAACTCCACGTAGACTGTTGGCGATTGTTTCCCTACTTCTCCCTTTTCTTTTGGACTTTCTGATTAGGAGCTATGCTCGAAAGGTAAAACAACCACTCCTTCCTTCTGTGTATTATTTATATTTTGCATGTATTACGTCCTCACGTTGTTGTTTTTTCTTGTTTTTATTCGTTTTTAACCAACTGTTTACTGCATTGCTTACACGGAGCGCCGTCCTTCGGACTGGCTTTTCTTTACCTAATTCATGGATTTCTTTCTACCACCGGATTACATCACCTTGTTCTTTCGGAGTACACCACTTTATATATATATATATATATATATATATAAAGTTGAAAATGTACTAGGATTCGTTTAGACATATTTTATATAAACATTTTTAAAGCCTACACCGGTTTCAGAAATTTCTTTTATTTTCAAAAGCTATAGTGCAAATTATTGTTTGTATAGGGGATATATAGTTCAATTTCATTGGCTGAGGATGATCACATGATTAAGTTTAAAACGCTTTGCAAGGTTGACGCGGTTTAGAAATTTTGCAATCTTGATTTCTAGTGACAGTCCCAAAGAGTCTCTTGTCAATTGGTAGATAATTCCAGCATTGGATAATTCCCTCTTACATGATATTTCAATGAGAATCGATTGCAGCAATAATAGAATATCTATGGATATTTCGATGTATATATCACTGATATCTAACAGAATGGCGCATATCGTAAACAAAATG
The DNA here is from genome assembly GCF_001194135.2 of Octopus bimaculoides. Taxonomy (NCBI): domain Eukaryota; kingdom Metazoa; phylum Mollusca; class Cephalopoda; order Octopoda; family Octopodidae; genus Octopus; species Octopus bimaculoides. Next base: position 61,085,828 of record NC_068989.1, read on the forward strand.
AATAAAATTTTGTAACATTTTTCATTTAAATTGCCATAACATATAAGGGAAACACAGACATTGATATTATAGATGTAAAATTTTTAGTAAATCATTTTGAATATTAATAACAAAAAATAAGCATCGAAAATGTTAACTCCGATTTGCTGGAGAGAATTTTTACGCTTTAAGTTTCTTGAAATCACAAGCTCTCTTAATAAAGTCTCCGGGCAACCATTACAATCGAATAAGAAGAGATTTATGCATCATCTTTCGTTTTATTCATTTATATTGAACAGCTTGTTTGTTTCTGGAAAGGAAACTCTTTATACCATTGAATAAATTAAGTGTCTACACACTCAGACACACAGGCACGCTAATACGCACATGCACATTTACACATACACACACACTCACATGCATACACCTGTATAATTTTGAGTATACAAAATTGGACATGAAACTCAATCAGTAAATACGTTAAATATGTTTGTTTATACACTTCTATATTTAAGAGATGAGGAATTATGTACATTATTTACATTGTTTACATTTGACAGATATTTGTCCTCATCTTGTTTGTTGTTGACACAACGTTTCGGCTGATAAACCTTCCAGCCTTCCTCGGTTGTCTTGGGGAAATTTCGAACCTGGGTTCTCATTCCTAAGGTATTTTTCGATGTTGTTATTATTTTGGAATTGAATTCAGAATCTTGGAGTTAGTAGCCCACGCTCTTAACCACTATGGGCATATGGCGTAGTGGTTAAGAGCGTTGGCTACCATGTTTCTGAGGTCAATTGCAAGCAGTGACCTGAATAATAATAATAATAATAATAATAATAATAATAATAATAATAATAATAATAATAACAACAACAACAACAACAACAACAACAACAATAATAATATCGAAAAATACCTTAGGAATGAGAACTTAGGTTCGAAAATTCCCCAAGATACCTGATGAAGGCTGGAGAGTGTATCAGCCGAAACGCTGTGTTAACAAGAAACAAGATGAGGACAAAAATCCGTCAACTGTAAATAATGTTTGTTTATATATTTGCTATTAAATAAATATGTAACGAACGGGGATACACTATTGTCCTATATGTGAAAAATCATTTGCCCAGTTTTCAAATTTGTTAGGCTACAGTACACACACTCAGACACACAACCACACACACACACACACATACATACACACACACACACACACACACACACATATATATATATTATATGATATTTGTTTGTGTGTACACCTCAATAAACGAAGCATGAAGTGGTTGTATGGAAGATTATGAGTATCACAATAACAAGAATTTAATCGAAATGGACATAAACATCTCTCTCACTCCATTTTTCTTTCTTTCTCTCCCCATCTTTGTATACACACATACATACATACATACATACCGGTGTGTATGTGTATGTGTATACATATTCTTCATTTTATTGTAATAATGTAATTTTCCTTGATTCCAGTAATTGTTTGTATTGTGTAATTGTGGACCTTGATGAGCTTCCATTGTTTTTAACTACTGAAATCTTTTCATACATTATACGAATTACGAACGAAGACAATTATCAAGCGGCATTTGTATTTTAATGCAGGTTACATAAAGGAAATAATTATTATGGGCAATCATCATTTCATACAATCATATGAAAATTTAAGAGTCAAATTAAGTTCCTATCATTAAGTTAGCTTCTATGCTGTGGCCACTGAAATCTAATTAGAAATAATTAGGTGGTGAAGGGACATATTAAACCATAACTTTTATCGACTACCTCGGTAAATAAGCTGAAATTTAAACTTTACTGCATATGTTTAATATAAAGCAGGCATATCCGCTGTTGTCACCTCTGCCTGCTCCTGAAACATTTGAATTAATATTAATTTATAATGTCTTTTGTTTAACGACTAATTATTGCTCTCTCTCTCTCTCTCTCTCTCTGCATTAAGTAAGTTGATAATAAAGCTTTTTTTTTCTGTAATATAGCATTTTTGTCTATAATATTTTCAAACGAAGAAATTAAACTAAGAAAATAATTCCGTGATTTATTCTAATTTTCCACATCCTATCATCCGTCATAATGAGCATAGGTTCTTATCGCTGAAATTATGGTAAAGATTATACTCAGTTGAGGAGACGTAATGGTACCAAGTCTTTTCCAGATTTGTCGGCAGTATTTTGTGTGCGTTTTGTTTTGATCAGTATTTTTCTCTCGAATGATGAAACATTTTGGTCGTGAGATAATTCTCTAAATGAAAATCGTTGCACTCTTTCACAATCATAAAGAAATTATGAAACAGAAAATAATAATTGTTAAAGTTTGAGTATTATTTTAGTAATTTCAGATTAGAAATACAAAATAATGACTCGCCAATAATAGGTTTTCCCAATTCTTGAGTTCTTTCGCTCTTCTAAGGGAAGGTTGGTTGAACTATTTTAGAAGCATTAAACAACCTACGTACGGCGATAATGTTTTCTTTGCGTCTTATTTTATTGCCATCGGTTTACATATTTTGCCTAAATTCTCACCTTCATTGAAAGGTCTATATTACAATATTTATATTGTTAATGTTCATACTTTATTACTTCTAAACGTGCTTTTCAAATGGCGGGAAAATAGACAAATTTGAAACTTTTGTATAATACTATGTAGTTATAAACATATTATATCTAATCTTGATATTGTAGCGAGTGAGTTCTTTAACCGGTCACTTATATTACACATTAAATTATGCAAATTTGTAGCTCGGTTCTCTCATGCATCAATATTCTATTTGTGTAAATTGAATTACTTGCTTGCTTCATCGCGATTGGTCAAGATATATAGACAACTCTGATGTCACCCCATTTCGGCTTCACAGCTATCTACTGAGAGTAAGGCAAAACCGATATGTTTTATACCTACTGCGTGGGTTTACTTATATTGATTCCAAATTTTGACACAAGGACAGCAATATCGGTGGTGGGGGAAGTTGATTACATCGACCCCGTTGCCGAAATGGCAGTTATTTGATCGAACTCGAATGATGAAAAGCAAAGTCGATCTCGGTGGCATTTGAACTCAGAACCTGAAGACAGAGGAAATACTGTTTGCTCGTTATTTTGGGGGTTTACATATGTTAAAAGTCAATACTAATTTCATGAGTAAGAGCGTGTACTGGCAGAATCGTTAGCACAGTATTAGCGGAATTTCGTCCGTCTTTATCTTCTGAGTTCAAATTCATGCTTTCGAGATCGATAAAATAAGTACTGAGGTTGTTGTAATCGACGGACTTCCACCCCCAAATTGCTGGCCTTATGCTAAAATTTAAATCAATATTAATTTTATGAGTTCATTGCTAAACACTATAAGCGTAAGCTGTTAGTTGATGGAACTCGTATACTCTTTGCAATAAACTAAAAAAAGCAACAAGTTAGTTTTCTCGGGAAATTACATTTGCAAAATACACCACACGATTGATAGAAAACACGCTTAACAATTCGGTTTGATTAGACATAAAATATATGATAGGAAGAAAAGACAACAGAATTGTTTTGAACCAACGGAGAACAATTTTTTAAGAGAAAATTAATAAGCACACAGTTGTCTGTCGAGCGTTCGAAAACAACGCTGCAGAACTCATTATATTAATTATATATTCACTTCGTCGGGAAAAATGAAGAACTGACTGTATACCCATTTTTAACTTATCCATTTTAATTAGTTTAGCCGTGTAAATCTGAAAGTGTATGATGCTAGTAGTAAATTACATGTTAATTTACTATATATAAAAGTCGCTATTTTGATAAAGTCTGCTACCAATCATTCGATTCACATTGTTGTTGTAAGAGATGTCCTCTTTAAATGTTACATTTGTAACTTACGTTTCTATGAGGACATCTAAGATATCCTTTTGAGAAAGAATGCTAGGCCAGATGGGAAAGAATTTGTTATAAGCTATTATAGTTATACATACCTCCAGATATGTTATTACGATAGAATTCCACGGTTTACTTGTATCAAATTTTAACAATATGAATTAATTGCAACTCACTGGGATGATAGAATATTCATCAAGGAATATACGATGCTACTTTGGCAACATGAGGAACGTAAATCAACAAACAACCTGTATAGCTACTGTAATATTTTGTAAAACTAGAGTCTTATTTATTAATGAAACGTTTTTTTAAAGAAAAATTTAATAAGGATTTCTTTCATTTATTTATTTGACTTGCCTGATTTTCTCAGTTCAAATCAGACAACAAATAACTTTGTGTGGTACTTTCATATTACCTTTCACTCAGATCTCTGCCTATTTACACGTTTTGATGGCAGGTATTATACGGGAAAAATTCCCACCAACACCACAACCACCATGAGGTGGAATTAGAAATTTGAATGCAAAATTACGGGATTACGCGGTAAGGATGCTTAGAATTTATATGTTTACGTTTTCGTTTACTTATTACGAAATACTTACAATTTCGTTTTGGTGGTAATTTTGTATGCGATAATTTCATTCTTCTGGAATTCGACAGCATGATGTAACCGGTGTCTTATAAATTAAATATTTTAAGAACTGAGACATTTCATCAGATATTAAATTAATCAAATATAAAAGAAATAATGGAACGTGTATTTTCTCCTTTATTTTTCATTGAACGTTAGTAGTTTAGGAATCGAGAGAAAAGGGAGCACATTCTTAATGTTGACATACAGAATAATAATTGTTTGCAGGAAAATTTACTTTATGATAATGTCACATAGTGGCCACTAAATTTAGTTTTTGCAGCCAACAATTCCACAAGTGTTCCAATATATTCCTTAAGGTGTAGACCATCGTTTCAAGCTGCTGCATTTTTATTTATAATCCTTTGGTGTCGAAGAAATATCTATTCAGAATTAAGTACGTCTAGGTTATCATAAATAGTTTGAAGTAGATTCTCATGTAATCACAGCTGGAACTTCTCAAATAGACATAATTTCTTTTAGTGATGACAGCTGTTTCGAAAGAGATAATAATTCCTTCACCACACGTGGTGAAATTAGAAAATTGAATTGTAGGAATGTAGGAGGGAAAGGAAGCATATAATTCATATTAATCTTGTTTGCTTATTACACATTTCTTACAAATTCTAGTCGGGGTGATCATGTACCTCTTACTTCATTCTTTTTAGAAATCGCTAGCGTGTCGAGTATACCAATATGTTTAGATTTAATATATTACAAAGCTCCTTTTCATGATCGACTACAATGTAAACATCGTTACTTGGAAGTAAAACACACACACCTGGAAATGTTTTGAGAAAAATCAAAAAAACAAAAAACAAAAACAATCAAACAAACTAGAATTCATAACTGTGTTGGAAACATCCACTGATAAAGTTATATCGACATTGACTATATTCTAGCTTCAATGTTTGAATAGTCAAATAAATATTATTTAATTCATTTCATGAAAGTCCATTTCAGAATTAGACTGCAAGACGTATGTAGTAACAATAGAAGTTTAAAAAACATTCTCGTAGCGATCAGCACTTTACTGTTTCTCTTCATTTCTCTTCATTTACATGAGCCAAAAGAGACTAATCTACTCAGGTTAAAAAAAAAGCTGTACATTAATTTAGTCAATGCAGTGTACGTTCTCCATTCCTTCTATTAATCTAATAGCAATTGTAGATACTAGCATGCATAATACACAAGAATGCATTAAAAGTCACATATACATATATGTGTGTGCATGTGTATGTGTATATGTGCGTGAATGTGTGCGAGAGTTTGGAGTAAGACATGAGTCAAGTTTCATAGTAGGAAAGTAAGTTGAATAAGTAAATTTATTTATTGTGTCTTTAGTTCTGAGCATAAATTTATGAACAATAATTGGTCGTTCAAAATATGATTTTGCATTTGCGAGTATGACTGACTGTGAAATTAAATTTTAGCTTTGCTTAGAAAACTTTGGGGGAAAATCAGTTACTGGTGATTCCAGGAATGGCCGAAAACCAGAAAGCCTACGAAGTAAGGCATTTGGTTAACGATCATTAAAATAATCCGTTGTATCTTTAAGTTGAGGATGTAGATTTTGTAGGACAATATCCATTTCGACGTTGCTTGGGAAAATCCAGGTAAAAAGGTGATTCTGTATTTATGAAAACGAAAAAGTTATGAAGCCGAGAAGAGTGAACCGAATTATGTTTACTCTCAGCCTGAGCAATATTTTCTTATTGCAATATTATTCCTAAATGTTGATATGATATTTAAATGTTTAAAAACTTTTTCATAATGATATGACTGGTCAACACACTTTTTAGTTACTTCGGTTTTGTGGTTGTCTTGAGTTAATTTTGAGAATGTCGATTTCAAATATGGCATCAATTTTCCCCTACACATCAGGTTTTCTTTCTATGGCATACTCCTATATTATGATGTGTTGTATATATAATGTACTTGGTCAGGATAGTTTCCCAAGTCTTATAAGTTAAAACCATAAGTTACAAATGTCAATAGAGTATGAAATGTAAGATAACTTCACCTTTTACTAAATACATACTGTTAATTTTCTCATATGATGTATAAAGCGCAAACCATCATACATATACCTTCATATTCATGGAACAAATTTTCGCTTGCGAGAGCATGTGGAGTATTTCATATCTACCCGGTCTCTTTGAATTGTCCAACAGTAGTCTGGCGTCATGTGTGTGTTCCATTGGGCTTGATATGTATCCTCTATAATCTTGATTGTTTGATGAAAACGCTTACCGTTTCCGAGGTTAGCAGGAAATTCGTCGAGATGACTAGATCATGTTGCAGTCTAAAATACGAAAGCTATCAAGTAATGTCTCCACCAAATCCTTTCACAATAGTCACAAATAAAACACATGTTCTTTTTTTCTTTGTCAGCCGTCAAGAAATTCTGGCATTCCATTAACTTTTTGATTTGGGGCACATAAAAAATACCAGCCGTTATTTATCATAACTTAGGCCAGGAAATGTTGTACATATGAATTTGACACAGTTACCTTCCACATTAAGTGCTTTGACAAATTACATCATTAGTCCAAGTTAGTCAAGGAGTGGAAAGGTGATTTTCTCTCGCTCAACAAGTGGTTGGTGTATGAAATTCTTCTCCTCAATAGTCAAACTTTAAACTTTTCCTAACTAGCCAGAGTTTCTGTTTCCAATATTTTGTCTCTCGCTTGGTTCCCCCATAAACACAGGAAACATAATATTTTGAATACCTTCCTTGTTGGCCAAGTAAAAAATAGACCATTTTAGATCCACACATATGACCCATTTGAGTTCGTCATATTTAAGTAAATCTAATACAACTTTTACGTCATCATAATTCTTTTTTAAGTGCATAGACTGACCAATGGGAGGGGCACCAAGCAAGTTTCCATTAGAAAGTAATGCACATTTTAGACTCTTCTTTGAATTATCTATAAAGAATCTCCGTTCACTAGGATCATACTGTTCAACACCCATCATGTTTAAGAGTAAACAAAATCTTTTCCAGTTGTAAAGAAAGCCAAGAGATCTTTTTCCTTGTTCTGATAAAAAGTCACGTTATTTTCTTTCTGCAACAAAATCTTCTTTTTAAGTCTAGAAGGAAATAGTTCTGATAACTCGTTTGACAGTTCTAGGTCTCTTACTAAATCATTACGTCTATATCACTGTCATCTTCATGGTTTATATCTACTTCACATATATCACTTTCACCTTGCAGTGAAGGTAAATCCTTGAAAAGAGTTACTAGTATTTCATCTGAGTGAAGCACTGGATGAATTGCTGAATCCAGATTTAGGTAACTTCTTTACTGTCACGTCCTCTTACAATAACAGGAAGTCTTTGTGAGAAAAAAAGTAACAACCGTTTACATGGTTCTTTGGCTTCCACCATATCATAGGAATGCCGAATGTTAGTTGCTTCCTTGTGCCCTTTGATCTATTGGCTTAGATTTTCGACATATAGTGTTTACATATATTGTGCGGGCCCACGATTCATCCTGATCACCAAATTTAATCTTTAAGCAAGCCAAGCAGGATATTTTCACAATGTCACTAACGTTCATTATTTCATTTAGTACTGTAAAACACCCACATATATAAAAAAAAGAGGTCAGGGGAATTCAAACATTTGAAACATGGAGCTACGGGTGGGGCCAATATGGACCAGCCCATAGAAATAAACAAGACGTGATAGAAGAAACTGTTGCCATTTTAAAATTCCGTGACCTCAAATTACCCCAAAACAGGTCTCAAACTTAGGTCGGCAGGAAAAAAAGATTAGAATTTGTTGGCCATTGTAGATTATCACTCGGATGCTTCATATGTAAGTACTCGTCTATCTCATATATATTTACATTGCATCCACTCCTTTTGGTATTCGTATTGCATAATTTACCAGGATTTTCTACTGACGCAATTTTATTATCACTATACATACACCAACAAATATATCAGTAGTCTAACTTCACAGCAGGACTAAATGAATATATACATTTAAGGATGTATATATATATATATATATATATACACCAGGGTATGCGCATACATGTGAAGCAAGGTGGAAATTATAGAACACGAATACGGGAAGTCGAGTAATATGCTTTAATAATAAAGATGCAAAGACATCCAGTTCGTTGGACAGTTTCGGTTGAGATTTTCAACCAAAGCTGTTTCATGAACGGGAACGTGAGTTAATGTTTGTTTTTATGTTAAGTTATAATAATATCATTCTTATGTAAGAATAACATGTACGTATACACACACGTATGTTCGGGCCCATGCACATATGCACACACACACACGCACACACGCACAAGACACACACTCACATACACACAAACACATACACACATACTCATACATATACGTATATATATA
>NC_068989.1:61094820-61100606 GCF_001194135.2 Octopus bimaculoides
TATATATACACATCTTTAGAAGAAACGTTATGATCCCGAATGATGCCTCTTTATATCAACTGTTAGACGGATCTGATGTTCAAAATATTCATATTGAAGACAATTTTTTTTTACGTTAATCTTTGTTATTTATGACTTTTTGTCAATGTTAATTTCTAAATATCATTCCTGGAGTATGTGCAAGTCGATCTCTTTATTGATTATCGGGGTAGTATTTGTCTGCATTACATAATTGATAGCTTGATTTACTTCGCTATTGTCCAAATAGCAAATTTCGTTTTCTGCCTATTTTTATCCGTTCCTTGTTTCTTCTTTAATACAAGTAATTTTTTTCAAATACTTTATATACAAAGGATTTTTTCTTAGCATTAAAATACTACAATTTAATGGATAATTTAAAACATAAAACAAAACTATGTCATTTCTCTTTACGAAATTAAACCCTACCTAATCATACTATCTGAATTCAATATTATATCCAAAGCTACAATTAATGAAGACTTTAGAATAATGAAGAAATAATCAATAATTTTGTTTTCTAGAAAATATTTCCCGAGAATAATATAGGTGAACTTGTATGATTTTTGTGAGATTTTTTTTCTGTCTTTTATATTACCAAAATTTCAAATATATAAAATTAATGCATACTGACTACCTTGAGGAGAAATAGCATTCTCTTTCTGGTTTTATTTTGTTGCCTTGGTGCATTCAATCTACAAGGGATTATTAACACTGTTCATATAATTGATAGTATTCTCATTTCTGAAAGACGCTAAAGTAATCCATGAGGTCGACTAAAAGGATCTGATAAGAAGTATTCTGATGCAACTATTAATCTTTAAACAGGAAATTAATTTTCGTTTACGAAACAATGGAATTGATTACCAACCAGACTAAAATTTGTATGACATATTACAAGCGTCATCATGTTAGTATTCTATTCAGTGTATGTTTCTACAAGACAAAGAAATACGCTAAATTATACACACAAAAATATATGTAAACTCACTAGATTCATTTAAGTCATGTATTCATACATTGTTCTTTGTCATTGTGTGAAAGGCTGGTTAGTAAGATTACACAGAAGAGTGTACTGCTTGCCTAACTGGTTATTTGCAGCTTCGTCGTACATCAGATATTATGAATATGATATATTCATGCACATATACGTATTCTCCTGTAAAAATGAAAGCCCATATGTGTATATCTGTGTGTTTATGTGTGTCTTTATGTATGTGTGTACAATCATAGTTAACAACATCGTGTAAACACACAGGGGTAAAGAACTTTCACTTAGGATTAGACTCAGGAGAAAGTTCTTCTAATGATGTGGGAAAGCATTAAAGGGTTATGTATGACATTATCGGACCGTAGGACCCATGCGTTTTGTGTTGTTACAGCTCATCAACTAGGACACCAAGTCAGTCGATCATATTCCTCTAAAAACGGCCTTCTTCTAAAAGCAAACAAGGGATAATACGTTTACTAATATGCGCGAAGTTTTACCTACCGGTGCACTGCGAAGCAGCGTTAAATATATATATATATATATATATATGCATGTACAATCCTATGTAACACGAGCATTTACGCTAGAATTTATACAGTAAAACATTTCATATACCTGTATTCGTCTATATTGTTCAGGAACATACTGCTGGATACTGGGTTATTCCCCTTAGCCCATTTTAAAATAATTTATGTAAAGAACTCAGGCGATAAATATGCTATTTCCTTTTATATACATGACTAAGAATCTTGACTGCTGGAGATAGATTAGAATAATTCTTTTACTTGTGACACCTATTGAATCAAACTCACGTGCAGAATAATATTCTTTTATACCTGGATAATTAACCTTTCCTTTTAATTAATGTTGTAGCAACTGCAGGAATTTTCATTCTTAAAGTAATCTCTTCTTTTGATATGAAGCTGGTCTCATTTGCTGATAAGTTATTGTGACACATCTTGATTTTAACAAATCGAAAATTTTTACTCTGTTCTATTCGATGTACATATGTTTCACTCTCCTCCTTCCCTCCGTTCCTCTCCTCTCTCTCTCTCTCTCTCTCTCTCTCTCTCTCTCTCTCTCTCTCTCTCTCTCTCTCTCTCTCCTTCTCAATCCCTGTCTGTCCGTCTCTATTTGACTATCTGCTGTCTGTCTCTCTGTATATGTGTGTGTGTATATATGTGTGCACATATACACACGAGTACAAGCAAATTATTATAACATAGCCTAAGATGCTAATATTAACAGAACGTTAGTAATATTTCCATAATGGAGTTTAAAGGTAAAAAATCAATCCTTCGGCATATCACGAGTGACCAACCCCTGAGAAATTACAGGAAGTGTTGCCAATTCTTATGTATGATGTCGTAGTAAGTTAGTAATCTTGTACAATCCGATAATTGATTTTATTAGAAAAAAATATCATAAAAGAGATAGAAGAATATTTATATCAGTTCATTTATTGATTTTATTGATTACGTCATTTTAAAAATACACACGCACACAAACACATATACTCATATAAATTAACCTACAATTAAGTATTGCATTTCTAATCATATCATTTTTATTCTGCATATAACACACAGACATGCACACTCACGCACGCATATACATACAATTTCGACACTTACATCATGAGACTGAATATTTTTTTGTTACTATTATTATGAAAAGTCTTTTTCCATGAATGATAGATATTATACTTCAATAGAATCCTTTGTTTTTTGCCTTTTTGTAGATAACGTTATTTCACCCTCCTTACGGGGTCTGGAGTACAACATACTTTGGGATCATGAAATTAGTTGGCTATGTTCACTTCAAACCTTCAGGAATTTTATACAATTGATTTTCTTATCTGTCTTTTACGCTATATATGTATATATATATATATATGTATATATATATATACGTGTGTGTGTGTGTGTGTGTGTGTGTGCCTGTGTGTCTGTGTGTGTGTGTGTATGTATGTATGTATGTATGTATGTGTGTGTGTGTGTGTGTATGTAACAAATGACAGATGGAAAATGGATTATACGACAGAAAAATTATTGCTTACAACGTTTCGACCTGTTTTGCATCGATCCCATTTGATGGACATGCAACCTCGGTGCGGAGTGTTTCGTCAGTTCATTTTACAAAGGCTATCGCGTTACGTAAACTCTGCCTCACTTGATTTTGATACAGCATATTGTTACTGACCGTAGGTTTTCGCCCTTGAACTAGAATGACAAGTGACAGGTGTGTATATGTATATAATAGTAAATCAATGACAGGTAGTAAATAAGAAAAAATAAATAAACAAAGCGGTGCACCAGCATGGCAGCGGTCAATTGACTTAAAAATCTACAAGAATAATATAATAAGTAAAAAAAAGTCATAAGCGTAAGTATACATATAAAAACTTCCGAACATGCATGTGTGGTCTGCTGCACACACACACACACTCACACACACACACACACACACACACACACACACACACACACACACACGTACACACACACGCACCCTCTCTCTGTCTCTCCCCCTCTCAGAGACACACATGCAGTTAAGTAGATGACATTAACTTAATAGAATATCCGCTTAGGAGTATCGGAATCAATTAGGTTGAATACATTGGCAGTCCATACATACCCAAGGTAATTCTCCATTCGATTCATCACAGACTATAATAGCCATAGAAAAAAGAAAAGAAAGAATTCTGATTTACATTCACTGTTTCGTAAGTTTGAAATGACTGAAGAAACACTTTAAGGTCGGGAATAAATGCTTGAATAACTGGTTCATTTATGAATTGATTAATTAATAGTTTGATTACTGATTTAGACCATCGAATAGCGAGGGAACAGACACCCTAGGCAAACGAAACTTTTATTCACACGCTTATGTGTGAATAAATTTATGTTACAACATAATTCTTCATTTTTCGCATTTTTTGATTGATTGCTGACGAATGCTTCTTAGCAAGCACGTTTTATTTTGCAGCTACTTCCCAGTCTATAAAAGAGGAAGAATACACATTCCAAGTGCTTTAAGAACCATATGATCTTCTTAGTAATGTGCAAATACAATTGGTATATGCTATATTACAGAGTGTATGAATATATATCTATAAATATATGTTTCTTCACAATCAGTCAATGCTTCATGAAATGAATGCAGCGAAATAATTTCTACACGCAAGCTTCTAAATCTGGTTTCATCTATTATTGAATTTCTTTTGGTCATTTTACTTCAAAGAACTGTGAACGTTCCAAAACGCATATCGTATCTAGATTTACTTTATATTGATATTCGTATATTACATTCCACTATGAAATCTCCAATACTCTTGCCTTAAAATGATTTCATTATCACTTTATGAATTTATTTGGAACAATACATAAATGACATTTGCTTTTATTGACTGAAAACCATAGTTGAGCTGCAACTGAGACCGATCAGCGGCTCTGTATAAATAAAAAAAAAATGTGATTAGTTGCCTCTCTCCAATATGTACGATATTGCTCAATCACCTCTGAGTGTATTGTTTTTTTATGGCAAAAACAGTTGTAACCTTATGACAACGATGACGTAATTCATGTTGCTTTCTGATTCATTATTACCTAATTTGCTCTGACGTCCACCTAACACGTTACTCCAAAACATAAATATAGTCGGGTTTTAACAATTATGTTAGTATCACTCTCTCTAAGTGAAATCTTTACACATACATACATATATATGTATCTCTCTCTCTCTCTTTTTCTCTCTCTCTCTCTCTTTCTCTATCTCTCTCTCTATTACTCTCTCTCTCTCTCCTTTTCTATCTCTCTCTCTCTCTTTATATACATACGTACTTACACACACACACACACACACACACACACACACACACATACATATATACATATATATGTATATGTGTAAAAAGCCAGCCCTATGAATTATAGGTGCAATTAATTTCTGCCAGCTCTGAGGAGAGCAAACGTGAAATAAAATATCTTACTGAAGGACTCAGTGATCCATCAATTTCATGACTTACGATTGTGAGGCAAATATCATAACCACTAAGACACACACATACACACGTACACACACATATTTCTGGAAAAGACCGTCCTATGTCTATAAAGATAATAAGCGTACAGTTGGTGTAGCAACTGTACCCAGAATTATTCATCTAAATCTGTTTTGTACACAGGGTACTTAATGGCGAACAGAAGGAAAGACGTATTAGTGACAGCAGAGAGAGTGTTGAGCACATTATATCAAATCCAAGATATTGGAATCTCTGGTGGCCTGCCAAGAAGCTGAATCTAATGCTATAGTCCAGAGATCTAGAGACAAATTGCGTAATGAAAACATCTTGCTTCCCCAATAAGGAAGTAGGAGAAGCAATGCAAGCTTATGATGATCCCCTTCTAAGATAGCAAAAGCAGCATCTATTATCGACTGGGTTCCCAGCGGCCTGACTGTCAGCAAATGTTACTTTGTTGAGGCTTTGAGTTAGTTGATGGGATTTCGGTGCAAAAGTTGATAACACCTTCACCAGGTTAACGCACCACTCCAGAATACCTTCTAACTTGTTCCCCACTCCGAGTGAGAGGACGAAGGTAGCTGAAGTAGGAGTATTTTGTACGACTTCCATAGGGCCACCACGAAATAGATGGTGCACTACAGCCAATGCATTAACGTCAGAAGATACTATTTTAAGGGTTATTAGGATTTCTCTTTCAATTCTTTAAAATATTTATGTACATGTGTGTGTGTGTGTGTGTGTGTGTGTGTGTGT
>NC_068989.1:61100887-61101908 GCF_001194135.2 Octopus bimaculoides
GAGAGAGAGAGAGAGAGAGTTGGAGATAGGAGTGAAATAACGAACCGTCCGTCTTCTCAAATACGAACAGCTCGTAGATACTATACACTTTTACCGTGTTTTGAATTACACACATGAAAATTATTATAATACAAATCAGACATCAAAATCGAAAAGGTAACGTAACTGAGCTGAATAAAGATTTGAATGATATCTGATCCTCTGTCCAGATGAACGCTTAATGATTTCCAAATATTAAGTGCTTTTAATCTAAACAGACCTACGTCACTTGCAACCTTCTGTTAGAGAATGCCATCTCATCTAAATTTTGCATTGTTCCGAAACACTGGAAGCTGGCATTCAGATAGCTACTCTTGTACTTGTTATAACAGGGTCAGTCTCTTGATATAATACGATATATTTAATGTTATGCTATTCACGCTCATTAAGTGCTTTTGTTATTGCTTACGTTATTACTTGTCGAGTGTCATATACTTATTGGCTTTTTCCATCTTGTTGATTTTGCAGCAACCGCGGTTTCTACGTAACTCGCTTTCAGAGCAGGTTTATAACGGCTTCGTTTCCATTAAATTAAATTGCATTTGTTTGAATAGAAAACATTACATTACAAACTGATTAAATGGATGTCTAGTTTCTTAACTTGGATGCTCTTACTTCTCTGGTGTTTTAAAATACTTTTGTTGCTGCTGTTGTTGGTGGTTTTTTAAATATGCCCGATGATCTTTTCATATTTCAGCAGTACTCGAATCAGTGATGAAGTTTATCTGTAATTATGAAACAATATGTGCTCGCGTGAGAGAGCATATATGTGGGCGAATGAGAACAAACACACACGTCTCCGCTCACACCACATGCACACTGCATATATGTATACAGGAAAACGCATGCACACACACTCACGCACACGCACATATGTATACAGAATAAAATGCAAATCTATATTCATATGAATGTATATATAGATATATGAGTATGTGTTTATATATATATATATATATATATATATATATATATATATATA
>NC_068989.1:61101918-61103566 GCF_001194135.2 Octopus bimaculoides
GTCTATATATATATATATATGTATGTATGTATGTATGTATGTATGTATGTATATATATACATATATATATATATACACACATATATACATATGTGTGTGTGTGTCTGTATGTAGGTGTGTGTGCAGAGAGATAAATAGATATTTTTTAGTTGCACATGTGTGTAAACAAATGTATGTGTGTATACATAGATATATAAACATAAGCACACACATATATATGCAAGGATGGGTGAAATGCTGGGATTATATTGGCAGGCATCGATGCTGCCTGTCACTATCATGTGAAAGTGCAAAGCGTTGTTCTATGTGGTGAATGTTAAAATTTTCATCCACATAAGGACAAGCGCACGCACACGCACACACATGTATTTATACACACATCACACACATACATCTATTCATCCATGCACCTATCTATACCTATCTATATATACATATGTGTACATACAAACATATATAGATATATTCATACGTGTATATATACATATATTTATAGATGCATTGGTGTATCTATATATACATAGGTGTGTGTGTGTGTGTGTATGTGAGTGCGTATGAGTGTGTGTGCGTATGTGTGTGTGTGTGTGTGTGTGAGCGTTGTGTGTAAACCTATAGATATATGTTCATGCACAATCATACAAACTCTCGAACGCACACGTACTCACGCACTACTAAATTGTATGATATGTGTGTGAAATAACCAAGAATACTAAATTTTATTGAACAACTGTTAGAACGTGTATACAACATGGAATTTCCACTTTGAAATTTCATTTTCTTATAACGTATCAAATAAAAGATTAATCTAGTCGGAGTGCCCCTTGCGATCGATACATCGACCGCGATTCTAAATGAATAAACGCTTAATTACTTAAGCAAATGCATCAACAGATGGTCGTGGTTGTTTCTGTTCTTCATCTTACTGCTTATGTTCATGTTCTATATGTGCACTCTTGCGATATGTATACGTATTTTGTATGTGTTATATATGTACGTGACATAGGACTGTGCAGTGTGTGTGTGTGTGTGTGTGTGTTCTACTGGTGTAACTTGTAAGTACAATCGTAAGTAGATAATCTATAGAACAATTCAATCACATGGTGATATAGTCACCAATGGCTGAATACATAAATGTGTATATATATAAATATATAGTTACATATAACACATCACTGAATATCGATATACGCACACGCATAGACACACGCAGACACACATGCATTAAACGTACATTTATTCTACAATTGTTTCTGATTTGTACCTTTAAATCTAGACAAGAAGCTTATAGTGACATTTAATTAGTTATATACAAGAATAAGTTCATATATAATCTGTTTATATTATACAATGTATATATGTGTGCATCTATAAAGTAGGAATGTGTGCATAATATGCACATACTACAGTGTGTGAATGTTTATAATTATGACTGTATGCATACACATGTTTACACATCTACAAATACACCTATCTATCTATCTATCTATCTATCTATCTATCTATCTATCTATCTATCTATCTATCTATCTATCTATCTATCTATCTATCTACTTGTCTCTCTGTGTATCTGTCTGTGTGTGAGTGTGTGCCTGCATATATTTTTGGAAATGAGTACATATCGGTACACACGCGCGGACAAATTTAGAAA
>NC_068989.1:61105619-61108322 GCF_001194135.2 Octopus bimaculoides
ACACACATATATATATATATATATATATATATATATATACATGTATGAAACGGCTTCTCTTCAGTTTCGTTTTGCCAATTATACTTACAAGACCTTGATTTGTCTGAGGCCATAGAAGACACACTTAGCTACGTGGCACTGATTTGTGAACGATGTTGTTGAGAAGCAAACTTACTACACAGCTACGCCCGCACCCAAGTGTCTAGACGATAAAGAAATGAAACTTAATTAAACAATATAAATTCTACTCTAGCCTTTTCAAAAAATGTGTAGTCCGTATTCTACGATACGTTTTTGGTGTAACGTTTAATAATAATCAATTTGTCATCGGTTATTTATTCGTAGGTCATGAGGAAGAAATGAATGTGAATGGCGCTACCATTATACTTATAATCAAGCCAGGGTAGTTCTCGGAAGAATCATATTATTTATTGAAAATTGCTCACTGATTTAAATGTATTGAATAAAGGAATAACTAAAAGTTAGCTAAACCCTTATTCAGCTACTTACTGGCTATTTACAATCTTTTATTTTGCTTTTATTTCATATCATCATCATTGTATCAATTATAGGATATTTTTTTTGTATTCATCAAGATATTAGAAGTTATTTAAATGATATTAAAAATCGATTCAATTTATATATTTTTTTAACGGATAATCATGAATATTTCATATCTACACTGCCCCTTATTAGTTAGCAATTTTGTTATGACATTACTACAAATACCATCATGATTGCAAGCGGGATTTAGAATAATGGCGGATTTCTCAAGAGTAATAAATACGTAAGTGAAGGATCGTTGATGGCTATTATATATGGATAAGTCTTCCAAGAGTGTAGCACTCTAAAAGAATCATACGTACTTGCATGTTTAACGTGCCATGAGACAAGTTCAAATTTCCCATATCTATTGTTTCATTGTCGTTAATAGATAACTCATACAAATATCAATCAATGAAATTACTCTATATTGGATGAGATTTTCGTTGACTACGTACTGTAAAATCTAACCGAAATCAAAGAACGGAATTAGCTGAAACATATACACTCCCGAAGTAATATTCGCTGCACATCCATTAGTGAATAATTCTCATATGGAAAACGTCAAATGGCTTAATACATTCATCATCCTAACATGCAATAAATATTGTTTGATTCATTGATTTCCCGAGTGATCCAAACCAATGTCCTTTCTTTAATTATTATGCCAAAAGAAATTCTGATTGAATCCTAATAAAAGAATGAATTAGAGTCGTATTACATCTGGGGACTACTTAATGGTAAATGTTTATTCATACCAATAATACGTTACGAAATTCAAAACGACACATCGTTGCACATTTAGGCTGCGTTAAATAAAAAAAATGTAATACGTTAGAAATATGAGCGTTCAATAGATGACAATGCCAAGAGTTAACT
Organism: Octopus bimaculoides; assembly: GCF_001194135.2. Lineage (NCBI taxonomy): Eukaryota > Metazoa > Mollusca > Cephalopoda > Octopoda > Octopodidae > Octopus > Octopus bimaculoides. The sequence continues at coordinate 61,107,042 of NC_068989.1, forward strand.
CATGTCATTCTAAGAGTAGTATGAAACAAACGATACAATATTTTTCTCATCAATTTGTTAATTTTGGGAACAATTGAATCAGTTGCATGTTCTCAGGCAATTAGAAGTATCTCCTTGAGAATTACAATAGCGTAAGCAAAATATAACAACAACAAAAAAAAAAAGAAAGAAAAGGTCCTATGAATTATGAAATATATAGTCGATAATGGGACGAAATATATAGTAGATAATAGGACGATATATCGATATATTGCTTATTAATAAAATTATATCTTTTGAAATTTGCTATTACTAATTAAATTGAGTTTAAAGAGCTGATGATTTTAAAATAGAAGAAAACTTTATTAACGCATATCCATATTAGACTAAGATGATTTGTATTATATTAATTCTAAAAGTGTCATTTGATTTTGAAACATGCCTATTTCCGTATGAATATTACTGGTGTACTTTAATCATAGCAACGCATATTAAATTACTTTAGACATACAGAATCACACATACAAGCAAGCACAGAAAAGCGCACACGCGTATATAGATATCTCACAAATTTATTATATCTAACGTTATTTTTTGCATATAAGTGGAAGTTTAAATCTGTTTCAATGATATCAAATTCTATTCTATTCATTTGCTTTCTAGCTTTGCTGATAAACATGAACATGAGAAGAGTTTGAGTATTGATTTTTTTCTTTTACATTTTTCTTATTAGTTAAATTATGATATTAAATGCGATTGCGTGTACCGTCCTCCATAAGCATTCATGTATTCATGCAGACACATAAACAAATATGTATATACCTATAATTTATATAAGCAATTCGGCGCCATGGACCAAAATTTAAAATTTAACTAATTGAAAATAAGGATGCCAAAATGCACCTATACTCCAAGAAATATGAGTTAAAAACCTATACTGCATGTATCGCGAGGTTTATATACGCTGACAGACGAGGTAACAGCCCCAAGAGCAAAGCTAGGAGAACTGAACCGGCTCCAACCGCTGATTCCAGACTCGTCAGCAGCACCTACGCCATTGTTCGGATGGTTTAGGTAAATCCATCTGTCAGTATATACATGCATACATACATACATACGTACATACATATATAAATTCTATTATTGTGTAAAATAATATTTAGTTTAAATGCACACAAATGCATAAAAATAGTTTTTAATTCCATTATACATTCTAAAATACTATAAAATTTCATTCAATTGTAAAAAAGGTAAAGTCGGACAGAACTTATGGGATGACCTGATATATGCATATACAAATAA
>NC_068989.1:61108591-61114570 GCF_001194135.2 Octopus bimaculoides
CTAATATGAATATGTATTTAGAAAAATAAGAAATTAATTAATCAAATGGTTCTTTTGAGTATATCATCTCATCTAATAAGATATTTTACAGATTTACTCAAAATTTCAGCGACTTCCTAGAAATTTATGTGACTAATATTGATGACAGAATCATTAGAATATAATACAGTGAAATTTATACTAAGTAGAAAATTCTAGAATATTCGGTTTTATTCTATATTAAGTAAAACATTGACCTTTATACACGGCCCTAAGCATTCCCTACTGGGTTTGTCATCGGTTTCAATTTTGGTGAATTCCATGATTTTTATTAGATAAGCAATGCTATCTGTGTAGGAGCTTCTAGTGATGATGCATTTCTTTTCGATGTCTCAGAGAACTAGATTATGTTTCTATGTTAACTATGGTTTCGTTGCACACACTACTTTATAGCATTATAAGATAACCTACAAATTATGGTTTATTATTTTGCAATACTGAGTTGTATTTAAATACTGTAATCTATTCTGTTTCGAAAATATTTTTTAATTTACAGAAATATCATGTAATTCAGACAATACACTTTCTTGTATAGTTTAAATATGTTATCCAGTTATTTTTCCACCTAGCTTATTTATTTTCACTTTATCAAATATCGTACCATTATATTTAAAGGTTTTGTCGTGTTTTACAAATGTATTTAATCACTAAAACTTTAATTCTGCCTTTCTTGTAGTGTTCCATATGATTTCTTGTTAAGATTGATAGCAAGTAAATTATTCATAATAGTTTATTTTACGTGGGCGTAAGATCTTATATTTAAGGCATGAATTTAGATATAATTTTTATCTGCAGTTTTCACTTTACACACTATTTTACAGTATTTCAAAGCTAATTCTTTTATTTTCCTTTTCCTCTATGACTCAGGCATTGTGCCTCCAACACACACACACACACACACACACACACACACACTCACATACACACACATACACACACACACTCACACACACACACACACACACACACACACTCACACACACACACACACACATATATATATATATTGTATTTTGCCAACAAACATTTACTCATTGTAATTGTTTAACGAAGACAGCTTCAAAATTTCACATTTGATTAACTTTTAGACAATGGTTTCACAGTCGTAGTTTTGAATTTTTTTCTGAATATCCGCCATCAGAGATTCCATTCTGCCGTATATCTCCGCTAATGTCTTTGAAATAACATTATTATCTTAGTTCAACAAACTGTTAAACATTTGTCGAAAGAATTCTCGCTTCTGTGCGTCTATTAAAATAATCACTTTTGAATTCTTTTGTAACATCAGTAGAATTTCGGCACCGGCTTGGTTAAGACAACTAATAGCTGTTTCGACTGGAAGCCAGAGAAATATTTTCCAAATTATAGTTAACTACGAATTGATGCGATAGTTTCAATGTATTTAAATGTGGTATCAGTTCTCAAATATCAGAGAAACACATGCATTTAATACCTTATAAAAGCTCCTGTGAATAATTCAATCTACTTAATCATATTCAATTTCATATTGGCCAAGCTATTCATCGTCTATTTTTTTTCTTTTTTTTTTTTGAAATTTAAATGAAGGCAAATATGAGATGGTTTCTGTGCAGCACTAATGAGTAGAGATTACTGAAATTAGTTATTAGGATTTAAATCATAATCAGAATTTGGTAAGAATTTAGTCAGGAAAAGTTTTCTACATTCAACTGTCTTCGAGGTAGTGATACAATATACGTCTATTTCATTAAATGAAAATTTTGCAATTAATAGAGGTGTGCTTACACTATCAATATACAAATCAAGACATCAGTTTACTAAGCGACAAACTAACGTAGATTAAGATGAGAATTGCCTTATATACGATATGTCAGCACAGTACAACTAAATATGCATATCTATTTTGGAACATTGCAAGTTCGTAATTCTTCATTCTTGATCCGTACAAGTGTGTTTAACGACAATGTGTTTACTAATTAAGACTCTAGTTAAATTAATAAACTCTAATACAAAATGTAAAGAATTAAGGTGCTAGTTATGCCTAGATATATGCTACTCTTTCTGTCTAGCTGCCTTTTTTACTCTTACAATCGATTACTCAGCAGAATACAATGAGGCCACATCGATTTTGTTCCTTTCGTCAGCAACACACCACCCCAAAGCACTGAATAAATCAAATCATTAACACATCATATCACCATAGGCATGAACAGCCCACAACTAGAATTTCTACACACACACATCGAACAATAGCTGTCACTAAGGTGTAAATATCCCCTAAGGAACAAAAATACAGGGCAACGATTTTGAATATAATTTCTGTTCAGTTTGCTTTTCCACTTGATTTAGATTAAACTTCTCATGTTGATTCCAAGTCTTCAGTAATTTTTCTTTTATCAAGTTAATTTTTTTTCTACAGCATTCTCACTGAATAAGCATTCTCCTTAAGAAATTTGCTGGTCAGCTGCTTTGATTACACTAATTACATTGGGGGAACATTTTCAAAATAATTTTTAGTTGATATGCATTTTGCAATTAGTCCTATCCAATTTAGGGTGCTGGGTTCAAAAACGCCGCCAGAAAATGTCTAACGCATCAGGTTTTTTGTTAAATAGGAATTAATTTTTTACGAAAATAAATCATTAAGTGCAATTCTGAAGTAAGAAAGTGACACAAACCAAATAATACATTTCACCGTTTAACATAATAATACATTTTATTGTTCATTGTTATGCAAAAGGTTTAATTGTGTAGCGCGACCGGGACTGAAGCAATACTTTTACTAGACACCTACACACATACATCCTGTACCGTATATTGTACACAGGCATACATAGCCCTCTTCATAACATAAATCTTGTTCTCTCTACCTTTTCTACCACTATTTTGGTGGATGTTGGTCCACAGTGGTGGGTGATCTCTTGCCAGCTCCACGCAAGCCCACCGAATCATTCATCACTCTTCTTATGTCCATGCCACGCAAAAATATTTATCAGGACTTGTCTTGCATTTAACACTACGTTTCTTGCATTTTTCTCAAGAACTCAAACCCTTGGAATTACCTCCCTCCAAATCATTAGACATTAACGGCATTAATATTACCGATTTCGGAGAGAGTGCAGAAACCAGAGATACAGCTCTTTCCTCTATTCGAAACCAACAAACCATGATTATTTGACACACCATCGATATGATATCTGCAAACCAAATATGTGCAATAAAATCATCTATATATAAGAGATTTCAAATTTGTATAAAGGTTTATGTTGTGAAGAAGAAAACCCATTTAATTTGCAAATAAAGCTTGTACAGGGATAGAGGAGAGTTCAATGACGACGGGTGTGAGCTCACATCATTAGTCTTCCCTCCTGTCTAAGCTTATTGACATTTATTTCACAGTCTGTAAGTCTATTTCTGACGTGGGCTACACGAACATATAAGCAAGAGGAGACCGTAAAGGTATAGAATATCACAGCTAAACTACTCTTTGAAATTCAAAAGCATTATGGTCTGACTATTTATCGGCTCACATAGATTACATTTCTCAATGGAGAATACTTTAAGTATCTTTGATAATAATCTAGTATCAACTGGAATAGTTACAATGATATAATCGCAATCTACAGACATGAATATTTTGAATAATCAATATATAAGCAATAATCAAAATTGATACATTTTTACCTATCACAGCTGATAAATATTTGAAAGACTTGCTGAATGTAAAGAGACTATTTATGGTTTTCGCAAAAACCTACATGAAAGAAAACTATTTCAACTAGAAAAGATAACTCATCTAAAATTATTTAGAGTTCAGTCTCGAGAGATAATGTTAAGTACATGTAAAGTATTTAGTATATCTTCATTATTACTGTTGATCAAAATCTGTTTAGCCATGAGAATTATTATTATATTATTTTATGGTTAGAGACATATTTTGTAACACATTATGATTTCGGGGCATATTTACTTGAACACAATGCATTGGAAATACTATGCGATAATATATAAACGATTATATATTTGTTGGCTAAGAGTTTGTGAAGAATTATGTCAAAAAGAGCAAATGATTATTTCGAAGCAGTTTCTTAACCATGAGAGAGAGAGAGAGAGAGAGAGAGAGAGGGAGAGAGAGAGGGAGAGACAGACAGAGCCAACAGGTGAGATACAGAGATGTTCAATATATCGAACACGTAATAGTGATCAAATGATCTATATGCTTATACAAGAAAGTTCATCTTGTCAGTATTTCCAGTTTCTTCTATATCTATATGTAAATGGCTATATATATCTACACGTATATATATGTATGCAGGTATGTTTTATATAAAAGCGCAATCGTGTTTATTTGCATCACCTCTCTCTCTCTCTCTCTCTCTCTCTCTCTCTCTCTCTCTCTCTCTCTCTCATATATATGTATATATACAGAGATATGCAAGAAGTAAACACACCTTTAACTTACAAAATCTTTTATTCAATACGAAAAGCGAAAAATTGAAATGTAATTGATAGGTAGGACCACACACTTTAGTATTTAGTTGAAATTCCCTCTGCAGTTTTTAATTCGGAAACTCTTTTTGGCATTGAACTGATGAGCTTTGTGATTGTCTCTTGTGGAATTTCTGCTCACTTTTCACGCAACAATCGAAATAATTGATCTTTAGATTTAGTTCGTATAGCTCTATCTAGTATTCTCCAAAGATTTTCAATTGGGTTCATGTCAGGAGATTAGTTCGGCCGAGGAATCTTTTTGATCCCATTTTTAATCAGCCATTGTTGATTCCTTTTCGGTGTGTGGCAATGAGCCCCATCTTCCATGAATAAAAACTCATTTTTCGTTATGTTATCATGTGAATATTTTGAAAGTAATCCTTGCTTAAGCATTTTGATGTATTTTTCAGAGTTTATGGTTCCAACACATTCAATCAGCTCAGAATGACCACTGCTGGTGACAGCACCCCCCACCATAACATTACAGAAATACTGCCATGTTTTACAGTTGGTTGGAGTTGTTTCAAAACAAATTCTTGATTGGGTAGCCTCCAAACCCAAACACGTCCACTGTCTGAAAATAATGCAAATCTTGATTCACCTGAGAAAATCATTCTATCCCCAAATGAAATGGATTTTTCTGACATCTCCTTAGCCTATTTCTTTTTTTTCCTGATATTAATTGGTTGAAGGAGGGGTTTTCTTCTAGCTACTCCTCCATAATATCAAGCTTATGTAGATATGCAACACACGTTCTTAGACCAACTTCTAGCTGTTTTGCAATGTCAGAAACCTTCGAACGGGGTTCGTTTTTACAATTCTCTTCAAACAAGGAATCTTCCTTTCGGAAGGCCCCGGTCAGCCGGGAGGAGAATCTGTTGATTCTTTTCCTTGGCGAAGACAGGTGATGTAAACAACAATCAGATGTATTAGTTTAACGCTCGGGAAGTGAAAAAGTCTTTAACGTTTCAAGCTTACGCTTTTCCACAGAAAGAAACACAGAAAAAATCGGGCAGAGAAAATAAAAAAGAGTGTAGTGGCTAGCGATCTGTCATGGCGAATGCCGGACAGAGGGGTCACACAGGAGAGCTAGGAAAAAGGGGATATAATAAAGTAGTGGTGATCCCAAAACGAAGGTGCGCGTGCGTGTGTATAAGAGAGAATGTACGTGCGTGTGGAAGAGGGCTGGTGACCTTGAGGTGTGTGTGCGTGCATTTGTAGGTGTGTGGATGATGATGTGCGTGCTGGGAAGTGGTCAGTGCTAATGTGTGCATGGTAGTGTAGTGTGATGTGGTATGAGGTATGGTGGTGTCAGGAGTGGTAGTGCGTGGTGTGGTAGTGTGTGGTGTAGTTGTGCGTGGTGTGGTGGTGTGTGGTGAGGTAAAATGTTGTTGGGAAGATGTGGGAGGCGAGAGTGGAGAAAGTAAGGGTGGGTGTGGGTTAAGCTGAGGGTGGAGGTAGAGGTGGTAT
>NC_068989.1:61114580-61116184 GCF_001194135.2 Octopus bimaculoides
GCTGAGGGTGGGGGTAGAAGTGGATTATGTGCGAGTGGGTGTAAAGGATGGGGTGGGGTGGGGCGGATGGGGAAGATAGGGTTGGATTGTGTGGGGGGTTTACAAGAGAGGGTAAGGTGGGTTGGATTGTGTGGGGGGTTTACGAGAGAGGGGAAGGGAAAAGGTGGGTAGGAGTGAAGAGAAGAGAGAAGGGGGTAGGTGAAAAGAGAAGAAGTAGGATTCAGAGTAAGAGAAGAAAGGTGGGTGAGAAGAAGTAGGTGTGAGTGGTAGAGAGGAGGGAGTGGTTAGATGAAGTGGGGAGGTGAGTTGAGCCCATGTGCCGCAAAGGAGCAAAGAGAGATGATTAAAGCCTTTTCACGGTGAAACGGGAGTCAGGATGGCCCCAAGTGCAAGGACAATCCGAACACAGACACTTGTTGCAAAGAGTGTACCGGTAGAGCGGAAATGGCGCGAGATCGGGGTGTCATTGTTGAGACGGCTGTCTTGGAGTTGTTTCGCGAACCGGTCAGCCAACGAATCAACGTAGCCAACAAACACGCTCGCATTGTTGGGGCCCATTCTCGTTCCCATGGCCACTTCCGAGTAATGCTGGTAAAAAACACCAGCGAACGAGTAACAGTTGAGAGGACACATATATATACATATATATACATATACATACACACACACACACACACACACACACACACACACACACACACACACACACACACACACACACACACACACACACACATATCCGTCAGCGGAAAATCGACGATACAGATAATTCTAGGAAATTTTTCTCCCCATGTAGTCCATAATTCGATTCATAGCTTCTAACAATGATATTGCAGCATATATTGTTATGTTGATATCTGTGAATATGTTTCTATTTATCTAAAACAGGACGCAAATTTCGTCACACATTTCCCCTCTTTCTTGTATGGCTCTTTGATATCGATACAATATTTATGTTTAACATAATCTCTAAACAAATATATCAAACTTATTTACGACACATTCTTTCAAATGAGGTTGGGTTGTAATTCACACACCAGTCTTGAAGTGATAAAGTTCTCTTCTATAATATTCATGAATGGATAACATAGGATATCGATATGTTTGGTTATAACTGATAGTTAGCAAATGAATAATTAATTTAGACATCAGAAAGAGTATAATGTAATGTAATATCGTTATCGACGGCAATATAATGAGAAAAAAAAGAACAATTGGAATATCGTACTATTCCGGTTGCTTTATGAAATCGTGTATTATGTATATCAAAATCTATATAAGTACTGCCACCGAATGAGATGTGCGGATACTTTAGCTACACATGAAAAATATGCTGTTTGTTCACATACAGGTATAGGTGCACACACACACGCACACACACACACACACACACACACACACACACACACACATACACACACACACACACACACACACACTCATACTTTTCTCTTTATACCTCATTTACGCTATATATATATATCAATTAAAGCCATGATTTTGAGGAACCAATTGAGATGGTGTGGCCATATTGTTCGAATGGCAGATGAACGCATGCCGAAACAGCTGTTTTATGGTGAGCTTGCAGAGGGGAAACGTTATCG
>NC_068989.1:61117113-61119992 GCF_001194135.2 Octopus bimaculoides
TGTGTGTGTGTGTGTGTGTGTGTGTGTGTGTATGTGTGTGTGTGCGTGTATGTGTGCGTATAGTATGTATACATATATATGTATATATGTATATATATATGAGTTCATGAAAGTTGGCGCTTTTCCCAAAAACTATATATATGTATATATATCAGTGAAGAATTTCACTGGAAAAGTAGATATAAGATTGCCAGGATTTTGTCTCTCTCACCAAGGTCAGTGGCTATCGAACGCCCACGAAGGGAAATAACCCTGAAATCCGGATCCGTTCGTGCTACAGATCATGGTGAGAGGGATAACTTCCCTTGGCAAACAGGACACAGTCGTGTGTCGATAAGCCAGCTGGAGGAGATGTCCTCCTGGGGCTAAAAGCAACAGTAACATCCACCCCTAGGGGTCAGCCACACTTAAGTGGCAATATACTACACTTTATATATATATATATTACTATGGAATATGTCCTATGAACCATTGTGTTGAATATATTGTATAAAGGATCGTGGGTAAGACCAGAACAATGCGGACTAAATGCAAGGTAAATCATAAGACAACAAAGGTATGAATTAATGTAGACTTACCTTGCATGGAATATTTCGGGGTTATGAGGCAATTTTCAAGGAATTGACGAATGTTGCCGATGTGCATGTGTGTGAGCGTGTGGAGTGGACATGCTCAGAAAGGTGTTGTTATAGTAACGAGCTAGTTTCCGGTAACTCAGTTCTGCTTTTGATATTTGGTTTCCTTTGGTGTATGAGGATGGCCTCAGAAATACTACGATTGCCCCTGATGTGCAATGTGAATAACCAGGTGTGGCATTTAAGTAGATGTTTCTACACGGAAGTGTCTGAACTTTATCGAACTGACCTATCAATGATCCTGAATTGTACCAGAGGAACTATGTTGTGTACGAGTTCATCTGTGGTAAATGTGGCGCACCCTACATAGGAAACACGACAAGAAAAGTGCATATACTCATAAAGGAACACATGCAGGCAGACACTTCCCTGAAGAAACCTTTGCGGAAATGCCAGACCCAGGAATTCACTGCACCTCAGAGCAACACACCGGAACAAGGGCAATCTCAGAATCTTCGAGGCCATCTTCATACATATAAGGAAACCAAATAGGAAGCTAGCTGGTTGCTATAGCAACGTCTTTCCACGCATTCGTTAATTTATTGAAAATGGAGTCATAACCCCGACCGAAATATTCAATATAAGATAAGTCTACATAAACTCATATATTTGACTTGCATTTACTTCGCATTGTTTTGGCCTTACCCACGATCCATTCTACAATATTTATATACATATATAACTAGAGGTATATATATATATATATATATATATATATATATATATAGAGCACGTCATATACACACTCACTGAACACAGCTCTATGTCCTCGAAAATTTAGAGAATTCTGTGCTCATCACCCTGTAAACTAAAATTACACCTTCAATTCTATATGCGTGACGTCGAAAATTCGCCTGTGGTGATATATAACTTATATTTTAACTTGGAATCAGGCTGCAAAGTTAATATGTCTGTAAATAGAAAATGCACCTTCTGATATTATGACAGTCGCAGAAGAAAAAAACTGTTATTTCTGCATAACAATATACGTTAGGCTTATATTTTATTCACAATTACGCAAATAAAAGCGTGGGTGAAGTGTTACAGCATCGGACAAAATGTTTTGCATTTATCATCTGGGCATTCTCTGTGCTCAAATGTTGAATGCACATCATAATGTGGTTAGGTTTAATTTTCATCTATTCAGAAGCGATAAGAAATATAAGGATTCCAGCACCACAAAAGAGTTTTCCCTTCTCTCTTACTCAATGCCTCCGAATTAGTTAGATATGCCAAGTCATGTCAAAAAACCCCCCAGAAAACATGAAACAGGACAGTGGAAGAGTCGTTTTTGTATTCTCCCAAGTAAGTTCCATGCTATGTATTTAGTGATTGTCAAAGTAGTGAGGAAGAGACGTCAATAGCGTAGCAATTTCTGTTATGGTAAGTACAATACAGTCATCCTCTACGTAAAGTTATATTAAATGAATTTATATTCGAGCTCGTGAATAGCACACTTACTCACTGTTGATATATACTTGAGTTACAAAATACTATGATTAGATCCATTTTATCTTATTTTGTTATCAATTTTAAAGAAATAGAATTTGTTTGTCCTAGGGAGAAAATCTATCATTTACGCAGAACTGCACGTGCTACTTTCCTATTTCCTGCAGAGATGTCGATTATTTATTCTGATATGTATAACTTCCTCTGTCATGTAGCTTGAGGGCTGATGAATCATACAATAAAGAAACCAGACACTCGGTCTAGAGAATAAAATATCGTTGATTTATTAATATATGTTTGTTGATATGTATATCAGTATGTGAGTATATATAATAGTTATGTGTGTGTGTGTGTGTGTGTGTGTGTGTGTTTGTGTAGATATATAGATGTATATACATATATTATATATATATATATCATATATATATTTTTTATATAATATATCTTATATATATACATATATATATATATACATCTATATGCATATATATTAAGTAGGTAAATTGATAGATATCTATCTTTAAATCTAACCCCCTATATTTATAGAGTTTATATATCATATATATACTTCGTATGTAGTATATACATTTTGTATACAATATAGACACACATATGCATACAGAACTATATTCATATGTGTGTGTATGTGTGTGTGTATGTGTGTGTGTGTGTATTTATATATATATATATATATATATATATATAGATAGATAGATAGATAGATAGATATGGACATATATGTAAATATCTATCTATCTATTTATCTATCTATCTATCTAGCTAGCTAGCTATATA
>NC_068989.1:61120072-61120860 GCF_001194135.2 Octopus bimaculoides
TATATATATATATATATATATAAAATGCAAAAATAGGACAAGAACGTAAAACATCCAGACAGACGATACAAAGGAAACAAGGACAAGTCATTCGGAATTTTCTTTCCACAGTCGAGTTCCAGTTTATCTTTTCAATTTCGGCTGCTTATAGTCGAGATTGCTTCGATCTGGACAGCCCCAAGGAAAGACTATGCTAAGGGCGCTAGATTCCTTAGAAGAAAGCAGTGAATGTATTCGAAAACAAGGACGCAAAAAACGGAGAAATGGTACACAAATACAAATAACAGGACTTTAATAACGGGTGTCGTTCGACTAAGGACGAATTAAATTAAGCTAACGTGTGTGGAAGTAAAGCCTTACGGGAGGGACACATGATTTGACAGGCACATGGAGGAATATAGATATTGCACAGATGTCGTCGAACCAAGAAAGAAAGGTCAGGCTTGGCCGAACACCGGTCACGTGGGGGAGAGAAGAGAGAGAGAGGCAGAGGCTGAGGGATACAAGAATTTAGATATATGTATATATTTATGTCTGTGTATTAGTTTCTGTGTTTGTTCCCCTACCATCACTTGCCAAGCGCTGTTGGTGACTTTATGTCCACGTAACTTAGCGGTTCCACAGAAAAATTTGATAGAACAAACTCCAGGCTTACAAAGAATAAATTGAGGTGTCGATTTCTTCAACTAAAAGGCCATGCTGGAGCATGGCCTTTATATACGTATACACACTGAAATGAATGAAGCAAGCAAAGCAGTAGAAGTGTAATATATATATATATATATATA
>NC_068989.1:61121758-61122247 GCF_001194135.2 Octopus bimaculoides
TATATATATATATATATATATATATATATATATGTATGTATATATATACATATATATGTCTATATGTATATAATACATATATGTATGTATATACATATATAAGTGTATATCCATATTTATGTATGTATATATGTGTTTATACATATGTATTTATATATATGTGTATACATATCTGTATATATATGTATATATATATATGCATATATCTGTGTATATATGTATATGTATATGTATGTATTATTTTATACTTTTACTTGTTTCAATCATTTTGCCTATGGCCATGCTGGAATCCCGCTTTTAGTCGAGGAAATCAACCCCAGGACTTATACTTTATAGGCCTAGTGCTAATTCTACTGGTCTCTTTTGCCAAATCGCTAAGTTGCTGGGACGTAGATAGACCAGCATCTGTTGTCAAGCGATGCTGGGGAGACAAACACAGACACACACACACACACACACATATATATATATATATATATATACGACAGG
>NC_068989.1:61122889-61124760 GCF_001194135.2 Octopus bimaculoides
ATATATATATATATATATATATATAGTTATACACGGATATAATGATAGATATATGTACGCGTGTGCGTCTATGCAAATCTCTATAAATTCCGAAGCACGTACAGCTACCCCATTAAGAAAACAACTGTATACTAAGAGAGATAACATAAAGACAATATGGTGCAAATGGTAAAAGATACTAAAAGATAATCATATCAAGGAATACGACTGGTTGAAATTTAGACCAAATGATGTTCAATATAAAGTTTCAGGAATTGATATTACTTTCATCATAAACATTTAGAAAATGTCATGAACATTTAATAGTATATTAATTGTTCCATTTCAGCGCAAAGAAACTATATTTTGTGAAGAAACCAAATCTGTGAACTGCACAACGCATAAATGATTAATGACGGATACATTTTTTTGAACTGTTTTAATTTGTTAAAAACATTATTGCAGCAAGATCTTTGTCGCTAAAGATGAACTTGTCATTATTGATACATATGTGCATATGCGTTCGGGTGCACACACGCACGCATGCACACACACACACACGCACACACGCACACTCACATACACATTAAATGCAAATATATTATTAATATAACAAATCATTTATAATGGGTTTTTTTTATTATTCGCTCGATTTCGCGATCCGTATAGCTTATACGTGTTCCACTTGATATTTTCTGTATGATTAGTGCGTTGTATTTTTTGAATCAAATGTATTTCGAGTTCTAATTCCATGCCTATCCATTCTACGCCCATTTGTATCTTCTCACCCATAGAACATTAATATTTATCTTTTAGATATTACTAAAACTATAATTTTGTCGCTGACAAATATTAATAGATTAGCGACATACTAAAATGGTAATTTTAACAGAGTATAGAATAAAAAAGCCTGAAGTTATACACATGCTTATACGCCACCTCGTAATACGAGAAATGCAGATACTTTATCTCAGCTTTATTTAGTAGAGAGAGTTTGTAGAGCATAGTCCTACAAAGCATTTTAGAAATACTTCCCTCTATCAGAGAAAATCTTGAATGAACTTTTAATCTCAACCTCCTAAACTCATTTCGTTTTCACTCGGAAGTTATGAAAATCTTCTTATAAAGATCAATATATCTTATACGGAACGTACTGCAATTGTTATTGAATGAAAGATACGATTTATGTCTTAAAATATGTTTGACACTTCTCTTCAATTCTACAACTTTCATGGCATCATGTCTTTAAAAATTTGTTTCCCCACCGCACTATCCACTCATATATATACGTTTTTATATACCTACGCACATTAAACAAAATATCATACACTAACTCTCACCTAAAATATCTATGCAGTATCTTTTATTTATAATGGCTTCGGTTATTTTGTTTCAAACCAAATGCGACAACCGTTCAATTTGTAATATAATAACCAAAAGAACTTAACAACATAATACCTATATTACATTTCATAGATTAGAAAATCGATGCCAAAATAATATATTAGGTATATCCGAGTTACAGAAAGCTGTGAAACTTTGTATAGTGCAATTTCTTTTGGAATATACTTTTTCGTAAGAAATGCGTAACAGGAACGAACTACAATCATAAATCAAAAAAGTCTTTACTCAACTGAAAAGGCTGTATATTCCAGCAAATACGCAACTACATCCACGATATATTTATGAAGGGCTATCTGATAATTATTCAAAAGTAATCAAAATATACAGATCGTAGGTTAATAACACTAATGTAATGGCTAAGAACAAGAGCAATTCTTGTAATATTAGGTGACTTAGGAATGATAAGAGACGATGTAAACGGAGACTTTCACATGCACATAAAAGAAGGCATTTTATATATATTAGAATGAACTATATATATATATATA
>NC_068989.1:61124871-61133837 GCF_001194135.2 Octopus bimaculoides
ATATATATACAATGCCTTCTTTTATGTGCATGTGAAAGTCTTTGTTTACATCGTTTCTCATCATTCCTAAGGCACCTAATAAAGAAACCAAGGGATATATATATATATATATATATATACTAGCTGACGTCCTCGGTAATTTCCGGAAAAGCGGGGCTTATCACTTGGTCTCGTTCTCATAATTGTTTCGCTAATCCAATAACAACAATAAAGATATGTAGCCCTTAAAACGGTTTTTGTGCCTTTACAGAGAGTACTGAACTGTTTTACAGAAGATCTTGTTTTTAGGAATTCCCAATAAGTTAGGAATACACAAATTGTGAAGTCAGTTACGTAATAACATGAAATTAGTTACCCGATAGTAAGAATTCAAATAAAGTAGCCCCGAAAAGGGCTTTAATCCATTCCCGAGGACACTAGATTTACAATGAATGTAGAAACAAACTGACATTTAGTTTTACAGTAGACATAGAAATAAATTTGCATATAGATTGAAAAATAAAATAACATATATATTATCAATTTATCATTTACAGTTAAATAATAAATGTGTGAATCATACTAAGTTTTCAGAGCTTGTAGGACATAAATAAACAAATGATTACGATAACTGACACTTGAGCATCCCACATAAAGTTGGCCATGGGTGAAAACTGGTTCCGCAATATTCAGACCTACCACGTTCAAAAACTGACCTTGGGCCTTCTTAATTCTCATTTCAAAGCTTAGTTTCAACGGGAATTGCAGACGCTTGTACTGGAAAGGCATATCAGAGGGAATAAGTGGAATTCTAGGAATGAATACAGGCTCACCGCTTGCCTTACCAGTCAAAATTGTTGTCTCCAAGACTGTTGGAATTATCTTCTTCATTATAAGTCGCGTGCCATTGAAAAGCTTTGGTGGATTGAGGTTTCGGAGCAGCATAACTGGTGTCCCAATCTTGAAGTGTATGAGGTAGGGAGGCCAGATGGTGCTAGACTATTCAAGAATTCATCTGGATAATTCGCAGCTTCATATATGTTGAGTACAGCGTCAATGGAATTGTAGATTTGACGCTCACCTGGAAACTGTTCCAGAAGCTTAAAGTTCAAATGATCAACTGCCACATTCTTTGGATCTAAAATGGCACGGCTTTTCAGCCAATTGTGGTCTGTACACTAATTCCTCAGGTGAGGAAATAACTTATTCATTAGTTCTTCTAAATCAGATACCACATATCCAAAAGGCAAGCTAACCCGGCCATCTTTCTCGACAACCGAAGTATCATTACCGAGGTCCAACATTTGTTTTAAAACAGTTCTCTCTGCATCATAACCAATGAGCTGCACTCTCATGTTGGTTGTGAGTCTTAACTTTTGCACACTGCTCCATAGGTAGGATTACTTTATGCTGGCATTTATTTAATCAGCTCTTGTCCTCTTTGGAACCACGGGAAGGGTTTGTCTAAAGTATCCTGCAGGCAAGATTGTCACATCTCCTATGAGCGTAGTGTTGTGTCTCAGATCCCGACGGACTATGACAAGAGCTTCAAAGGAAACCTTGTGGCTCATTGTTGCTTCATCCCAGATGATCAACCTGCATTCACCTAGAAGTTTACCTTTTATAGAAACACAACTTTCTTGGACTGGTCTGAAGAGAGTTTGAAACACGAATGTACTGTTCGATCACCACTGAGCAGAGTTGTAGCTTTTCCCCTTGACGCCACTGCTATGGCTATGTCTTTCATTGGGTGCAGTTTAGCCAGCAGAAAGTCGATGACAAATGTTTTGTCAGTTCCACCTGCAGCATCCAGAAAGAAAAGATCACTGCTTTCATTTTCAATGCTCGAAATAGTGGTGTTATAACAACCCAGTTGGTCCTCCATCAGTTTGTATATATATATATATAATGCACAAGTTTCATGTAAATAAATTGCGCAATGTATCATTGCACATATTTTATTCAATAAGACGTTGAGTATCGTTCAATTGTCCAGTGGAACTACCTAATATATATACACAACTGATGACACGCAGTTACCTTCTCGAGTCATTCTGACTCATAAGCGCCGTTGTCACGGTTTCATGGTGTATATATTCCCCACGTGGACGGGAGGCCTGTCCACCGCAGGATAACGCATCTTTACCACTGGGACAACATGAAATAGAATGTTTTGCTCAAGAAAACAATGTATCGCTCGGTGCAGTAATCAGAACCACAATCTTACGATCAAGAGTGCAATACCCTAAACACTAAGCCACGCGCCTGCGCGACAGTTTTGTTATGGCAACATGGTAATCAGACGAAGAGTTCTGAAAGGTAAACACATCATGTCTTGCAGAAGATAAAATTTACACCAAATTGTACAACCTAATAAATGTCAATCATACCACTCAGATATATAGGTGTGGTTTCACTACAAAACAAAATCTCTTGGATTATCAAACTTTCAAATATTACGTCACTGGACGTCTTCTTCAAATTCCATTTTCATTTGAGATTATATATGCAGAAGTTGATGTTTTATTTACGGGGTATAATATTAATCAATCTTATAATTTTATATAAGAATAACCCTGTGCAGAAGACAGAGGAGAAATCATAATTTTACAATGAATTAAGCATTCACGATAGTCAGATAGAAAGAAGTCATATGCGCTAATGATATCATTAGGATTGTCGCAATTGTCTCGATAAACTTAGCACTATGCAAGTGTTAAAAAAAAGCCCTCTTCATTTAACGTCCCATAATTTTCATGCATATTTACAAAATGCATTTGATTCTATTACATATGGATAAATGCATGATTAATTAGTAATAAGTTAATAATAGGCATGGTTTCACTCACAACAACATTTCATACTGTAGTCTATAGGCATAGAGACAACTCTCTCAGCTGTTTTTCGAGTACACTAACGGCCTCTGTGCCAAAGCGCAGAGTAGTACAGCACTTCATCTAGAACAATCATTTATTGCACAAGAACTAGGCCAGAATTTTGTGTATTTGTGTGAAGAAAATGCGGTCAATTATATTGCCTCCAGGATATGATTTATTTCTTCCTTTTATTATCGACGTGAGATGGATGAAAATTAAAGACGATTTGCGTGGCATCTGAACTTAGAAGGTAAAGTTCTGGAACAAAGAGCACAACGTATTACTTCAACACTAATGATTTAAGATTATGACAGTTATGATGATGGCGAAGACGACGCCGATGATGATGATAATGATGATGGTAGTTTGGTGGTAGTTGTTGTGATGGTGGTGATTGTGTTCCCGGGGGGAAATGTTGGTGATGATGGGAGCTATAATCATAATAATTTTACAAAACTCTGTTAAATGATTACAAAAATTTCTCCCTTGAAGATCTATTTCTCTAGGATACGAATTTGCAGGTAATTTACATTATAACACACACACACACACACACACACACACACACACACACACACACACACACACACACACACACACACACACACACACACACACATAACGCATAGATACAGATACGCACACATACGCGCATACACACGCATACACACGCATATGCATATGCATGCATACATACATACATTCATATTTACACACACATATATATATATATATATGAAAGACTTTAATAACTATTCTCTATTAATTGTGCACCGATATTTATCTGAAAGGGTAATTAGAAATTTAAAACAAATTAACTAATGTTGGATTTTGAATATTAAAATGATTCACTAGTGTGGTTTAATATTTTGCTATTCAGTTTGAAATTTATATTCGTTTGAATGAATAACAACTGGATACCCGAGCGCTGAAATCAGCTTCCATTCAAACTAAATGAACAAACTTTAATTTCTGAATGATTTTGTGTTGATTCAGTGAAACAATATTGAATATATTCACTCAAGCTTCTCATTGAACCGATTACCATATGAAAAGGAGTTTCACTTTAGAACAAAATTTATGTCCGTACTTGGTAATAGTCAGCAATGATAATTGGCATTGATTTCTTCATATTACGATTGAAATAAATAGAATTTCTGTTTTTACTATGTTAGTCCTAATTAAAAATAAAACAAAATTAAATCTCTCTTGAGCATGTATTTGAAGTTGGAAATTATTGTTAGAATTATGCTTCATACCGAACCAAAGCAAACATCTAATCGTCTTTTATTTGACGACATTGGCAATAGGAATAACGACAACTAGGAGGATGCGGAATCTGCTGCCGACAATTATGAATGTAGGGTGATGAAGATAAGGGTGATCATAGTATTATTAGTTGTGGGGTAGATGAGGAAGGTGATGGTGACAACGATGAAGATAATGATGATGGTGATGATGATAGTGATAAAGATGATGACGATGTTTTCGATTAGAAAACTTTATTCCAAAACATTTTGTAAAAATCTAAATAAAACTCACAGCTTAGAGACAATATGAAACGATACATGACAAACTGCGGCACTTAAAACAAATATTACAAAGACATTTTAATTACATGAAAATAGTTAAGTGTTGTACGTAGTGTATGCGCTCGTAACGAATTCGGCGGTTATTCATTTCTGTATGTCTTATTCTCTTTAGGATGTTTTCAACAGGAACATTTTTGGTACCTGTAAATGTTCTTGTATTCATCATTGATAAATGATAAATCTTATATCGGTATTTTCAATTGTTTCCTTACAAAAATATTATCTGCTATTCATCAACATGCAATGAAATAGATTGTAATAACACATGTGGCTCACAATCAAAAATAATTCTTTCTAAATTTTGTACAGGGTCAACAATTTCGATGGTACGGTATTAGACGACATCTTTGATCCCAGTATTTCAGTGTTACTCTATTTTATCAACTCCAGAAATAGTTTACCTATGTAGGATTTGAACTCAGAGCCCGAATTGACATAAAGAATGGCATACCGTTTTTTCCAGCTCACTAATGATTCTACCAGCTCATTTACTATGAAAGATGAAGTCGACATCAGCAGAATTTGAACTCAGAACGTAGCGACCCAATCAGCAAATGTAGTATCTGCTGCAAAGCACCTTTTGAGTGAATGCAGTATGCTCACACAAAAGGATTAAAGGCAGACGCATGACCGATTAGGCAAAAGAGTACATTAGGAGGTTAGCCGAATATTTGGATTTCAAATAACAGACAAGTATGAACACTGAGATGCTGTGATAGAAAATTACAATTACAAGATAATGGGGACGTTCATATAAAGATTGACCATGCTATTGAAACAAAAAGACTCGATGTGATATGAGAAGACAAAATAAACAGTGTAAGATCATGAAATTTGCAATTCCCTTTGATGGCTGAGTGGATACCAAAGAAGCTGAAAATATTGAAAAATACCAGGATCTAATCAGAGAACTTAGAACACTATGGAAGACTGATACAACGTTTTGTTCCACTGCGGTAACTGGAGCAAATGATGCACCACTCAAATGCTACCTAGAAGACTGAAAGAGGACGAAACTAAAAGACAATTTTTCCACCTGTAGAAAAGTATCATCCTATATTCTACAAGAATCCATAGGAAGATTCGTGCGATTTGAGATCTGTTGTCATCAAACCTTAAGATAAAATACCTGCTAATTTAATTTGCATGCACTAACGTCGTCATCGTGTTTGCCGTCATCGTCGCCGTCGTTTTCGTCATAGTAGTAGTAGTGGTGGTGGTAGTATTAGTATAAGTAGTAGTAATAGTTGTAATACCAACAATAGCAATAACAATAACAATAATAATAATATTGATTGAAATGATAACAAAAGTAGAAGAGGAAGAGAACGAAGAAGAGAGAGAAGAAGAGGACAGAGAAGAAGAGGAGAGGGAGCAGGGGTGGAGAGGAGGAATAGGAAGTGAAATTAAATCTCATTTTTAACCCAAGCTGCATACTTTAGCATTTTTGGCTTTCATTTTTGGCTTTAGATAATAAATCTAATAGATGTAAACATTTTATTTTCCCTTAAGCATGTAGTGATAGATTTTCTCTATATTTCATTCTCGAATGGTGGAGATTGGTTTAATGACACAAATGTTTCTTGATATTACGAGAAACCGAAGTGCCATAACATTATAATTTCCATGAAAGTGACCTGATGCCCATGGGGGATCGAATTAAAATTTTATATGCATTTCTCTGGGAGATTTCCTCTTGCTTTATTGAGTTCGTTCACAACCTGTCAAATTCGAATATTGAAACATTTTGACATTTCTAACTTTTCTTTTGCGCCATGCAAATTAGGAGATGCTATCTAAACTCAGCATCATATTTGCATTTAGTTCTGCATATTAAAATATCTCCCCAAGAGACTTTCAAAATATATATACCCAAATTTTAAAGAAAAATAAAATTACTGGATAACGCTTATAAATAACTATTGATCATGGCATATATAAATTTACGAGGGCTGTACCAAAAGTAATGTACCGGCGTACCTAACTGTTACAATAAATGACACGGAAATTCAATTTTCACATGTTAGTTGAATAACTATGATGCCTCTATAGAATGGTTCCACTCAAGATAGTCTCCATCATAACGATAATTTGGGCCATCGTTGAACACAACTATTGATTTAGAGGTTTTCACTATTATAGTCATTTTGCCAAATGAATCACACTTCATCTACGCCATCAATCAGTGGTCCCCGATGGCCACCCTTCAGCCAACCTAATAGGTGGAAGTCGAAGAGCGTCAGTTTTATCGGTTGATGGGGACCACCTTCGTACATGGCCTAAGAAATGAATAAGAATCGATTACAGGTTCTTCGGTCCTTTGCTTCTGAAGACTTCACTAAGAATTTTTAGTGTTTCACTGTGCAGTTAACAGTTCGAAGTACGGTCACTTACCACAAAATCATGAAGAGGCTGGTGACATATTCATCATTCAAAACTGGCATGCTTATTTCACAGTCGATTGCATTTCATCGAGCATAAAATAGGTAATGTCTTGTATACTAATATATGCTCATGTTCTAAATACCAATTACCTAAAAAGTGCTAAGCGGTATATTTGGTTGCACTCAAACACAACTTGTGAAATGTTTAAATGAAAACACGCGTGGAGAACCATCGTTAAAACTATGCAGTCGTCCACCGTATGTTTAATTACTGCGTGTGTTTTAATCTCAGACAAGGCATATATATATAACTACATAGAACATCAGCAGCAGCAGCAGTTGTAGTAGTAGTAGTGGTAGGAGGAGGAGGAGGAGGAGGACGAGGACGAGGACGAGGACGACGAGGACGAGGACGAGGAGGAATATTCTGAGAACCATTATGGTTAATAGTATTACTCACTTTAGTAGCAGCGTGAGCTCTGGAAAACGATTTGAATTGAAGTGGGTTATCCAGAAAATTTCTGAATTCCACGAAAAAAAATTATTGATTTCTCTAACGCTCCAGAAGACAGTCATTCCATTAAATATGTCATATCATATGTAATGTTATCCAAAACTCTAGCTAAAAATATATCAACAAATACCTAGTTTTCGTAATCTGGTATACATTACTGTCCAAACAGTTGGCATATTACTGATAGAAATGCCAAGTTCCGTCATGAAAGCACCATCGAAGGACCTATTGTAGATTCAAAATCCCTTCGATAAACATTCTAATAGATGATATTTAAACTTAATCTCTCAATCTCAGTTTATCCTTGGCTTGGCAAAGAATGTGAGCAAGTTCGACTGAATTCCAAATCAATATGAATTTCTAGAGACATTACATCTACTTTTAAAACACGTCAACTCAATGGTTACACCATCTGGCTAAAAACTGTTGTTCTGATACTAAGATCGTTACTGCTCTCCGCGGTTAATTGATTCACGTTAATTGGATTGTGTGCTTAAGTAAATAGGTACAATAACGAAATATGCATGTGCTGATGACGTATAAATGTACAGCTATACCACAATAAGTAATATTGATACGGCTGATGCCTGAATTTACATGTACATATTCTGATTTGATTGAGCGATGTTCTCAATAATCCCTACTTTACTAAATCCAAAAGAAGCCAAGTAATAAGGCGAGTACTGCAAGCACTAACTTCACATGTGAGGAATATCGTTTAAATATTCTCGAGTCACTTCCATCAGGAGAATTAATATTTTACGCAATATAGTTCAGGATGTATTATATGCCCACAATTGTCTTAGTGCGTAAGTATTCTCATATGATGATAAAGAAGTCATAAACAAAAAATATCATGCAAATAAATGAGACCGTTTTAGAAATACCATACATCATTCGTTTGTCTTCTTTCGTTTGTCTTCTACGTATTGCGTCATGCTTTAATACAAAGTGTATTGTTTTGTGTATTCTTATAGCAACCACCCTGAAGATCCTACTACATATTGACAATTAAAGAAGAAATAAAAGAACGAAACTGATATACTCTGGTTGGACAAGATTTGTAGGTGAGTCTATAAGTATGAATATAGTTATACAACCATCCATCCATCCGTTCGTCTGTCTGCTTGTCTGTCTGCCTGTCTGTCTGTGTGTCTGTCTGCATGTCTGTCTGCCTGTGTGTCTGTGTGTATGTGTGTCTGTGTCTCTCTCTCACTCTCTCTCTCTCTCTCTCTCTCTCTCTCTCTCTCAATATATATATATATATATATATATATATATAATTTTTCATAGAAAACTATGTAATCGTTACCAATATTAGCGTCAAATCTCTCTCTTAAATTTAAATTTTAAACTTTGGATATATATATGCGAACATAAGCACTGTTATATACAAGCAGCATATGTGGCATCAATTTAGAGCATGGAGTTTATAATTCAGAGACTCACTTATCTACATTTTACTATAAGAAATCCATTGATGTAACAACTCTACAATTATGCTTGAATTATAAATTCAATATACGCGATATGATACTACATATTTCTCCTCCTAGTTCTTTTTTGTATATATCCGATATATATATATAAATATATATATATATATATATATATATATATA
>NC_068989.1:61134031-61136725 GCF_001194135.2 Octopus bimaculoides
TACGTGTGTGTGTGTACATCTATATATAAAAATAAATTGCAACATGCGAAATGGGTTTTACAACACCATTCAAGGAATAACTATCCTTCATAAGCCTTAGGAGGTCGACTAATCCATATTCTGTGCCTCTGCTGACATATTCAATGTCTGCAATTTTAATTCCGAAATATTCAATATTCCAACTTTTGCCAATTTTGAGAGTAAGATATTATGGTCAACCCTGTCGAACGCTTTACTGAAGTCAAGATATATGACAAGAGAGTTCGACACCTGCCCCAAGGCTTTAAGTATGTCTTCAATGTGGTGTAAGAGCTGTGTTAGACATGTGGATTGGCATTTAGGAGTTTCTGGGTCTTTATTCTTGATCACTTTAATGATGTAGGAAGTGAGTTAGACTGGGCGATAGTTGACTGCGAGGGAAATACAAGTGTTGGAAATACAACAAGAGAAAGCTTGAGGTTTAGGAAAATGTGACTACGACTCCACCTTTAAGACCGATTAAATGCAATAATCTTTATGTCTTGATGATTGAAAGAAAAGCATAAATTTTACGTCGTCCCATACTTTACGGCAGTAAATCTTAGGGTATTATGAAGAAAAAATTAATAGGTATCAAACATTATGATTTTGTAGCACATCTATCATGTCATTTCGCATAGAGAATGCTGTTTAAAAGGCTGTCCATTGCTGGTGGTGCATTCTTATAATTTCAATTATTTACGAATACTTTTGACATCTTCGTTATTCGTGCATGTGCGTTCTGCACATATATATATATCTTCTATAAAATATACTTCCTCGATATCGTTGAGAAAAACAACCTTCGCAGTTTATAGCAAAGATCAATAAGCTCTTTCAAGTTGAAAGCAATAATAATGGACGTAAAACTTGTGACAGCGTATATATATACTCACATTCTTCATGAGACAAAGCGTATCATTTACTAAATGTATTACGTGATTGCACGAAGAGCTCAATAAATCAAAATGTAAGATATGTTATAAAATATATTCTTTCCAGTCTTGACAGCGCAGCATCAAATATTCTACAACAATCTTTATAATTTAAAAATCCCATTAATATTTCTTGTAGAATTTGAGCATTAAAAATGTTGGAATCCTACTCTTAGACTACAGTGAACGCCTCTTGAAATTATAATATATGCTTGGCGTAATACCACTTCAAAAGCGAATCATTATATGCTGTCACGTATTCATGACAGTTTGACAGAACTTATATATCATGGAGCGATACTTTCACGCCAAATGAATAAAAGAAAATTATGACTTGTACAATGTTCTATTTGCTCACAGTGATATGAGTATTCGACATATAGAAGAGAAACGGTTGGTGCGTTTTAAAGTCATACACTGTTATCTCGGATTCAACACAATATAAGTAGTGGCGTGGTTAACAATGGGGAAAAAAAGTGTTCACTGTTTATTTTCTTGTGGATGTTAGTACCATTTCATGTTCTGATCGATATGAAAGTGTAATTGAATATATATTCCAAATTGAATTTATATACCAAAATCAATCTACAAGAATCAAATTTTAAACGACAACATATTTCACGAACTAGTAAAAATAATATTGTGTACAATCTACTAATTTCACAAAAGTATAGTTAAATGGGTACGTTTAAAAAAAAAACTAATTCGAGTAAATAAAAATGAAGGAATAAATATTAAAGAGTATTAATTCAACATTTATAGCATAGAAATGATTGACATGTTCTGTTAAGTTTGGTGAAGTTATAAGGATTAATATGAAATAAATAAATAAATGATGCTACACTAAAATTTTACATTACTTGAATCTTATGAAGCAAATATTTTATATGAGAGATTTGCTGGTCTTATAAAAATAACCATATATGATGTTTTGTACTGGAGTGTCGGTACATTTGTGAAGCTTAAGATCTAATATAAAGAACTTTCTTAAAACATGGACGCTATTTACTGTTCTATATTTAAGAGATGAGGAATTATTTACATTATTTACATTCGACGGATATTTGTCCTCATCTTGTTTGTTGTTAACACAACGTTTCGGCTGATATACTCTCCAGCCTTCTTCAGGTCTCTTGGGGAAATTTCGAACCTGGGTTCTCATTCCTAAGGTATTTTTCGATGTTGTTGTTGTCGTTGTTGTTGTTGTTGTTGCTGTTGTTGTTGTTGTTGTTGTTGTTGTTCTTCTTCTTCTTCTTCTTCTCCTTCTTCTTCTTCTTCTTCTCCTTCTTCTTCTTCTTCTTCTTCTTCTTCTTCTTGTTATTATTATTATAATTATTATTATTATTATTATTACTATTATTATTATTATTATTATTATTATTATTATAATTATTATTATTATTATTATTAATGTTGTTGTTGTTGTTGTAATTGTGCAGGTCACTGCTTGGAATCAGATTTGGTATTTGTGGTTAGTAGCCTGCGCGCTTAACCATTACACCATAGGCTTGTGGGCGTAATGGTTAAGATAGCGGGCTACTAACCCCAAGATTACGAGTTCGATTCCAAGCAGTGACCTGAATAATAATAATAATAATAATAATAATAATAATAATAATAATAATAATAATAATAATAATACGAAAACTGTTGACAATGCATAGAATGCACCACCCTAAGGCAGATATAGAACGTCTTTATCTGCCAAGAAAAGAGGGAGGCCATTGACTTCTACAGCTGG
>NC_068989.1:61138115-61139741 GCF_001194135.2 Octopus bimaculoides
AACAACAACAACAACAAAAAACAAAAACAACAACAACAACAACAACAATAATAATAATAACAACAACAACAACAACAAAAACAAAAACAACAACATCAGCAACAATAATAATAATAATAATAATAATAATAATAATAATAATAATAATAATAATAATAATAATAATAACAGCAACATCGAAGAATACCTTAGGAATGAGAACCCAGGTTCGAAATTTCCCCAAGACACCCGAAGAAGGCTGGAGGGTATATCAGCCGAAACGTTGTGTTAACAACAAACAAGATGAGGACATATGTCCGTCGAATGTAAATAAATTAAATAATGTATGGACACTATTTACTGTCCTAAATATTTTAGAGACATTTCCTGTGATAGCATTGTTTTGTTCAATCTTAGGATAGGAATACATTCTTTATTTGATAGTTAGTCATGCATAACTATGTGCTGATTGAAACTTCAAATTATGGATAATTGAGTCGCTAGGATACAATAAACTGCTGCTTTTTGAGAGAAATATAGAATTACACACATGAAATCATAGAAATATTTAGAATAATAGACATTTAATACCAATTTATGACAGTTTTACCCAGCTGTAAAGAATTAATTATTCATACACTGACTGATGAAATATTTCTCCAAGTTCAAAGTTTGCAACTAATTAAATTGAGCATAATATCTAGGACAGGCCGTATCAATTATACGTTAATTTTGATAAAGCCATAGGGTAATAGTACAAGAAACGTCTTGAAGATGACAATTCACAATTTTATGCATCAAATATCTGTAACATTTACAATTAGATGCTTCGAAGTATTACGCTTTCATCTCAAGTGAGCTATCAAATTTGGACTTAAATACTCTCGTTATAACAGAATGTAGATATTCGTTTTCATATCATTCCTAGATAGCATTTCAATAATATTTTTCATCCAGATATTTAAAGAAGTACGTTTATAAATGTAGATTAAAATGCTGTTTTGTTTTCACGAGAGAACCTAATGGAAAGGATTTCGATCTTCAAGACAAAATCACTCTCAACTGAGATATAAATGGATGTTTTCTAATATATTTCAAGAAACCACTCAAGTGTCCAAAAGTCGGCTCAGTTAAAGTGCGGTTGATATGTATATGGCTTGACAGATCCTATAGAGCAATCAATAAGCTAAATAACAGAATTTTGCATTAACAAGTTAATGATTTATCTTCTCTTCATTAACAAGAATGAAGAGAAGATAAGAATTTCTGTGCGGGAAAATTTTCAACCGAAAATTAACAGAATGAGATAAAAAAAAATAGTGAGGTTACAGGTATATAAATAAGGAGAAAATGCTTCCATCACATTCGTTATTGACATTCTGCAGTGATATATTTGAAGAAATCTAATATTCAACACTAACATTCAATAATTTTCAAATTACATACAAAATTCCGAAAATAGTGATATTGGACACAAGTTTCCAACGGGTCATATATTATTGTACGCGATTTTTGACAGCAAGTGTAACCTGTGCTTATGCTTAACTCGAAGCAGAGCAAATACAGAAGAATACTTTTGTATATAAAGAGTCATGAGTCATTTAGTTGCTTCACAGTCTCTCTCTCTCTCTCTCTCTCTCTCTCTCT
>NC_068989.1:61140096-61141533 GCF_001194135.2 Octopus bimaculoides
TATATATATATATATATATATATATAGGTCATGACAGATAATGGTGTCAGGTAATGCTGAGTAAGTGCTATGGACAGGCTATAGTTAAGCTCCATGTTTGGTGATTATGCAAATGAGGAGTCCAACGTAGGTCATATATTAGCATGCTTATATATAAAAAAAATTAACAGAATGAGATAAAAAAACCCAAGGCTGTGAAATATTTCAGAACATTTATAAAGAGAAAGTCCTACAGCTGTTTTTGGGGATATTTTATATACCCCTTCATCAGAGACGATGCGAGAAAATGGTTAAGCAATAGTTAAGCAATGGCTGTAAGACCTTCTCTTTATAAATGTTCTGAAATCTTTCACAGCCTTCGGTTTTTTTTTTAATCTCATTCTGTTAATTTTTTATACCCCCCCCCAAAAAAAAACACACACATATGTATATGTATATATATATATGTATGTATAAGCTTGAGTATACGGATATATGAACGACAACCGTGTGAGGCAAACGTTACTCTGCAATATTTCACTCAACTCATGCTGGTTAGACTTAAGTATAATAGAACACACTTGCACATGTGATCACTGAATGTGACTGAATGTGCAATCGAGGGTTCCCGAGGTGTATTTGGCGGAAATGTAAATGACATCAGTATCACAAGTTCAAGAATAAATGATAACGCTTAGCAAGACAATGGTTATTACTTCTAGATGTTTGATAACTGTTCTCTAGTAATGCGTTCTGCGGTTATTATATCAAGCGTATACTATAATTCCAGTTATACATACAAATATACACAAAATAATACACGTTAAGCAATTGCAAATAAATTGTTATATAAACCCGATAGATTGGATTTCATCTTGAATCAAACAAATATTTTACTTCCATCGCACGAAAGACACTGGGTATACATATTTATACTTTCTACACCATTATATATATGTCATTAGAAATTAATAAAGTATTCCTTACTCAGTTCAAAGGATTCAGCTTTCTGAATATTGTTTGCGTGACATATTTATGAACACTGAATTAAAATACGTCTCTTTATATGGTATTATATTTATCACATGCCTCTAATTTGTCTCATTCTACATTGTTATATAACGTGGCATGTGACAAATAATTTAATTACTCTCATCCTTCACTTATTAGCAGGGCTTCAATTACTCGCAGGGAGAAACAAAACCCTGTATCATCTGCTTAGAGTCATTTACTTAGAGTCATTACTGTCTCATGACTTGAGAAACGATCGCTCTGAAAATCTTCTGAAATATAACGTAAATTTCTAACAGACCAATAATTTACAATTGCATCTAAGCCAAATTCAAGTAGTTTCTGAAGATGCTGATTCAGTAACTCTACTTTACTACTGGAAATTGTAGACGTATATTGCAGTCCTATTTAATAACATCAAAAGTAATTTTATTTCTGCATATTCAA
>NC_068989.1:61147161-61152195 GCF_001194135.2 Octopus bimaculoides
TATTTTGTTTAAAAGAGCTCCAACACTGTCTGTTTTTTATGTTTTATTTAAATTCCTGCAGAACCAATGTGGGGTATAGAATATGGAATATACAATATATAATATAATATACAATATATAATATAAAATAAAATAAAATAAAAATGGATGGCACCATGAAAGAAAGTATTGAATGTAGATGAAATATTGAGTGTTCAATATAAAGGATCAAATATATAAATATATAAATATTAATATATAAAGGTGACACGAGTTTCAGGGCTATTTCCCTTCGTCATGGCCGGTATGACAAACGTCTCGTATATTTGTGATGATGCATCTAGTAAGATTATTGAGAATATATATTTCATTTCTGTAAATAATAATAATAGTAATAATAGTAACTTATAAGCTTAAAGCTTATAACCGATCATCGTTCAATAACTAAAGAAAATGGTCTAATAATGCAGCATAAAGGCACTCAACAAAGAGAAGTAGGTTTCCTGTACTCGTGAGACTGGAATCCACATCTCTGTTTTCGCGACAAGCTTGCTACCCTTTGCACCAACGTATATTTCATTATTGAATATTTGTAATTACCCACATTCTCCATAACCTTTACTCTTAACTCACTCATTGAGCCACGAATACATTGACGTTGTGCATCTAACTTCTCGCGCAAAGCTGTGGATTTATAATTTCATATCTCAATTCTTATACAGGAATGACTATTTCAACTTCCTTTATTTATTATGTTCCTCGGATATGTTCCAAGCATTCACTAAAACCCTTTAAAATATGTCTACTTCTGCCAGATTACAATGCATTTGTCTAGACAAGCAGTATGATTCTAATAATGAAACGAACAAATTATTATGCTGACGCTCATTGTTTATTATCAAATTTTCCAACGAACAATACATGTTTGCACTTACTTTCCATAAGTAATATCAGTTCCATATAGATTGCATTTGGAAAAGTTTGCGTACTATGGGGTATACAATATACTTACCTGGCAGCAAATGTAACACGACGAATATTAATTAACTAGATATAATAATTCGTTCAAACACCTAAGATTATAGCTTAAGGTCACCAGACGTATTGTATCATTCATTCAGAACGCATACTCACATTGGTGTAAACCCAATCACATATACATAGTCACACACACACACCCACACACACGCTCACATACATACATACATACATACATGCATACAAACATATATACATATACATAGTCACACACACACGCTTACATACATACATACATACATACATGCATACATACATATATACATATATATGTACATATATGTATATATCTACATGCACATACGCACTCACACACACATATATTTACAGACATATAGGTATGTATATACAGACTATGCCATATATATATATATATATATATATATATATATATATATATATCCATTCGAAACCATTCGATTGATATCAAGTAATTTGCATGTTGCTGTTAAAATTTCTAAACACCATGCAAACTGTTGAGTCGTGTATACTATGTGAAAACCCAAGGACCAATTTACCTATTTCGATGTCTACTTTGTTATACACACATACACACATATACATACACACATACATTAAGCCATATATATGTACATATTTTAGGACATATATATGATTATACACACTCATAAATGTATACATATATACATATGCAAACATATAAACACATGCATATATATTTAAATTTGTGCGTATGTGTGAATTTTTGGTATAATAAATTCATGCACTAAAATTCTTTGTTTTTTTTGGGGTGGAGATTGTGACTCTGGGAGTAAAGGTAAAGATAATACCGTGCAAATTCCAATTGAAAAGAAGAAAAAAATACATTTGAATATTTAAATTAGACGTCTGCCTGTAAGACACGAAACCACATCACCTGTAAAAATGAAATGTTCCACGATCAGACCTCAACCATTTTTCCGAATATTAGTTGCACACACTTCTCTATAGCTTTATCTACTCCGAGATGCACATTCCGCCCCCTAGAAAGGAACTATTTCCCATTCGCCAGAAGTTTATCACAATCGTTTTGTTAAAATCTTTTTTTGTGCTGTAAAGCGGCAAGCTAGCAGAATGGTTAGTACACTGGACCCAATGTTCAGCGGCTTTTCCCCCGTGTTGAACGTTCTGACTTCAAATTGCGAGGAAATGAACTTTTGCTTTATTCCTTTCGAGGTCGATAAAATATTACCAGTTTGGAACTGCTCGAGGCAATGGCCTATGCCCTCACCGCTAAATTTCGTGCCTATAGATGACAAGATTTTCTTTGTTTCCATTTCTTATTTCTGGAGTTCATCGTTCAATCATTTTAACTTGGTCGTCAGCATATTTTTAAACTTGAGTTTCAATGGACAAACTACTGGGAGTCGCTTCAATTAAACTTTGAAGGACATATACGAAGACTCCACTGCTTTTGTGAGGCTTAATCTCGCCACTTTCTGTTTTGGGTGAGAGTCTTGGGTTTTTGAAATGTGAGTCTTCTAAATTGCATTTTTATGAGGGACATGGTTTAGCCAAGAATCTCCATAATTTACATGATACTTTCAAAACGTTCTTCAAATATCTGCATGATGCTATGTTACCGTCGTTATAGTTATAGCGGAAAACGTCAAATAAAATTTAGTGTGTGTCAGAAAGTCATATAAATCAATATTTGCTATAAATGTTCATATTTTCATTTAAAATATTGTGTTGTCTGTGAAAATGTCTCTTTGTTGTTTATCAAGGGAGTGTAAAGACGTTATTTCAGTCTTGACAAAATACTAAGATACGAGTGAACAAGTCATAACAGTAGTGATAGAAAAGCATGCTTTTGCACCACATGGGCAAATAGGAAACAATAATTTGGTACGTTTAAACGATTCATAATATCCAAATAAACAAGGTCTAAAGGGAACGTTTGCCAGTAGCCAGAAAGGCTGATAATAATAATAAAGGCCATGAAACAATAGCATGCACTGGCTCTCATGGCTTCTTGTCTAAACTGACTGGAAGCGTTTTCATTTATATTTGTTTTATCTTGGTGCATATTTGTTTTGTCTTGCTTTTTGTAAAAGATAGGCTTTTCGAAAAAACTATTTTGCTCAATACTACAAATATGCTTGTCAGGTGTTTGACCTTAACCAGTTGAGCATGTCCAGTCGTGCATCTCTGATCATGAGAAGTAGTGGGGTAGCATCTTAGCCATGTGTCTAGAGGAATTTCGGGTGTTTCAATAATTCACCCCTGGAAAAGTGCTTGGTTCGTCAAACATCCTTAGACAACGCTTATTCAGGGACCTTTTGAGCGGGATGGGCTCCTGGACTTCAAGAAGATTCTATCTGGACCACACCTGCAAGGATATGTGCTACTCTCTCACTCATTAATAACAGCGATGTTGAACACGGCGATGATAATGATTATAATGATGGTGATGATGATGATGATGATGATGATGATGATGATGATGATGATGGTGATGGTGATGATGATGATGATGATGATGATGATGATGATGATGATGATGATGATGAAGTGAATGTTAATAATAATAACAAAAATAATAACAAATGCCCTGATGCAGTACTAGGCAGTGGCTGCCATGGCTTCTGATCTTAACTGATTGGAAGTGTTATCATGTACATTATTTTGTCTTGGTATAAAAGATGGGCTACAGCAAATTTTCTGCTCAATATCACAGATTTACTGGTTAGTTGCTTGACCTTATCCAGTTGAGCATGTCCCTTAGTGGCTGACGATATGTGCATCTCTGATCATGAGCAGAAGTAGTGGGGAAGCATCATAGCCGTGTGCTGAGAGGAATTCTTTGGTGTTTGGATAATTCACCTTTGGAAACATGGATTCTTCGTTTAACATCCTTAAAAGGTCAGGGATATGGAGCTATAGATGTACACTAGTATATCGATAACATCGAGTTTTACACTGATGATGATGTACAGCTTGAAACACTGTGATATACAACATTCGGATACACCAGACGAATTGATAAAAATTTAGTTTAGAATATGTGCCTACACATCTTTGCAAACAAGTGAGTTCAATAAAATGTCAATAATATTTTTTTACACTGAGAAACACAGTTAAGTATTGCAAACACAGATTTACTATTTCTTAAGAATGAACGAAGAATAAATGAAGGAGATATAAAACACACAGAAGTACAATAAATATTGAAGAGTCATAATACAGAATAAAAGAGGAAACAGAGTTAAATGCCAAAAATAAGGTAATAGGTATTAACAAATATATTGTCATAGTTGAAGTTATACTTATATAAAAAAGAATTGTAAGTGAATTAGAGTGACTAGACAGTAAGAAAAATACTTCTCAACAACCACTCGAAGAAGTCCTTACAAATGTTTATATTTATTAAAACTAGAAATTACCTCGGGCTTTCCACATCCAAAATGTAATTATAACGTATTATTATGCCGCTCTTCTCAGATATATCGTAAAGGACAAAGGGAAAATAATGTAGCTATCTCCAGGAAAAACAAAAAAACGAGAACGAAGCCGACAAATATGAAAGAGAGATTCGGATAAAAGATTACTGAGTGGATGGTGCAACAACACTAAGAATCCTATATTGAGGATGAACATAGGATTACAGAATTTCATCCTACGTTTATACGGCTATCAAGAACAGATTCTTCGTGGCCAATATAATACATAACAGTGCAAAGCGGAAGGGAATGAAAAAGAAATAACACATGATTGCCAAAGAAGAAACTCAAACATTCGTGAGCACATGTATACAAAAAGAGATCTATAAACCTATTAATCAATTACCAAGTTATCTTTGGAAAAGACGAATGTAAGCAAGAAATTCCAAACACAAATATCTCATTCATATGCTAGATGCAATTCATCTAATGAAGTTCGGATGGCAATTATTAAAGAAAAAGTAGCAGAGAGTTCTTAACCAGAATATATGATGCAATGAACGCAAGATGACAGCAGATCTTGTCTTCAGTTGATTCTGTTTTTGTTTTGTAGTATATATATATATATATATAT
>NC_068989.1:61152728-61159508 GCF_001194135.2 Octopus bimaculoides
TATGTATGTATGCATGTGTGTAGGGTGTGGTGTGTGTGTTGTGTGTGTGCACGTGTGTGTGCGTGTGCACTGTCTAACCGAATACAGTGAATGTACGCCGAGATATAAATATATAAAGGTAAAGTTACTTGCTCGAGTTATATGGACTCATGCGGGCCGGTTTCCCGGTTTCATGGCCTATATACTTCCCACCTAGATGGGAGGCCTGTGCGTCGCAGAATTACGCATTTTTGTCAGCTGAGTGTACTAGAGCAACGTGATTTAGTGTGTTCCTGAAGTATACAACACGTCGCACGGTCGAGGAATCGAAACCAGAATCTTACGATCATGAGTCTAGCAACTTAACCACTAAGCCACGCGCCTCCACTGAGATATAAGTGTTGAAATCTCAAACTGAATTGGGACAGGAGGGAAAGTATTTAACTCATTAAGACTTGTAGTCCAAACAAAGCTAGGCGATACCATAGATGCTAGACACTTCAGTAGCACCGTCTTAGCAGCGCTCTTATACGGAAATGAGATGTGGGCTATACAAAGAGAAGAGAACGTCAATTGTCTTCGACACAAAGAGCAATAGAAAGATCTATGCAAGAAATATGATTAAGAGAGAACATTCGAAATGAGTGAGTTCGAGATCGGAGCGGAGTGAACGATGTGAACGTAGAGTAAGAACAAGTTCCGAAAGAACACGTTCCGCTG
This sequence comes from Octopus bimaculoides, assembly GCF_001194135.2. Taxonomy (NCBI): domain Eukaryota; kingdom Metazoa; phylum Mollusca; class Cephalopoda; order Octopoda; family Octopodidae; genus Octopus; species Octopus bimaculoides. The sequence continues at coordinate 61,153,428 of NC_068989.1, forward strand.
AGTCGGGTATGTAGCAAGGTTCACATAAAACAATGGGATCCGAGTAGTCAACGCGTAGTATCCAAGTGATCGGAAGGCGCCATTTAGAAGTCTTCCACGAGGTGGGGAAGGCGATTTGGTCAAGCAATTAGGGTCAAGATGGAAAAGAATGAAGCGAACATGACGAAATTTGAAGCGCATTATGTCCAGCGGTGTATAACATTTGATGGCTTGATAGATACAGAGATATTGTGATATATATCACACACACTCAAACACACACATATATGATATCTCAGGTTGAATTATTCCTTATATTTTAATTGTTGTTGCTTGTCACTTTATATGTATATGTACACACATACGACTTACTGTACAGTACGAAGCATATGCATTATTCACCATTCTTGCTTCATGCATGATATAAATAACAATCTATGAATAATCTCCATTTTGTCAAGAACCTTGGTAATTTGCAGCAGCTTAGCAAATACCTTGAATATGCATTGAGTAGGAATTATGCAAAAAAATAATAATGATAATAATAAAACGGCAATAGAATATCAAGTCGCTGATGTCATTCGGAGCACCTTTCAATAGGGATTTCACTTCTACTTTTTACAGAAGCATCCATGTTGATAGGAATACAAACACAAAAAGAATTGAGTGTGAAAAATATATGGCCGATAATCCAAGTACCGTATTAAATCTCATCTGAAGGTAGCAACTATATCATTAACAAGCTTGCAGTGCTAATTACAGCGTTTGTTTCTTTAGTATTTTATCAGAACTAATTTAAGCTATGGGCCGAAACGCCAGAAATCTTATGAAAATGACATGCATTACGTGAGGAATATGACATCAAATGATTATATGTTCCATGTTCCAGAAATTATGTAAAGGATTGTTGTGCGTGCGGAGGAAATATTTAAAAGCGTTTATTAATACTGTTTACTACATTTTCAAATCCCAAATCACGTCTCGTTGATTGTGATTTTTATAGAAAAATGGCAAATCGATCATTCGCGCTATGTTCGTACTCTACCTATAAAATACAATTCTAAATTTTTAAGGCACAACTCCCTTCAAAAATTACCGACATACTTTAGAGGATATATAAATACATATTCTGTAAATAATAATTATAAGCGTCAGCTTATGAACGTTCGCTGTATATTGGCTACAGAAAATAGTCTAGCATTGGGGCATATAAACTGTTGTGTAGGAAGTCGTATACGAGTACATATAGCCAATATGCAGCGAACACTCATACGTTTACGCTTCTAATTATTATATACAGAATTTGCAGTCGTCACCGTTTCTTAAGTTTATGCAGAATATAATAATGATGATACTACTACTACTACTACTACTACTACTACTACTACTACTACTACTACTACTACTACTACTACTACAACTGCTGCTGCTGCTACTACTACTACTACTACTACTACTACTACTACTACTACTACTACTACTACTACTACTACTATTTTACTTTTAATTTGCATGTTTGTTACAATTACTTGCCGAGACACACCCAGCGTCGAATGGTGAGTGAAGGATAAGAGATGTTACAGTATGACTGAAGGTTTGGGGAGGGGAAGTGGTAGGGGCAGTAGCGAAATATCTTTATGTAATAAAACACAGACATTTAAATGGATATGGTTTTCCTAAGTATGTGGGTAGTAATTGTCAGCACAATCTTTTGGATTTCTCTGAGACTTGGTTCTTATCTAGATGTTTCTGACATCCCTTTTTTTCGTACCTAAGGCACGTACAATAACAGGAAGTTCTCACTTTAAGATACCACATCTTTTGTATTTCAGGTCCTTATATTTACTTAATTTGTCAAATTCCTTTACAGGTATATTTTAACAGTGGGAATACTTACCTCTATTAGTCTGCAAGTATTTTCTTTCCTGTCTTTAATAATTATGCCTGGTCGAGTAACCTGGACCATTCTCTCAGTATTGACTGGAAAATACCAGAAGGTAGTGATCTTTTTAATTTCAACGACTGGCGCAGGCTGTAATTGTTCCCACTGATAAAAATATATCTGGAAAGGATTTTGACAAATTAAGTAATAATTCTGTCGGATACTTAACACGATGCCAATAATAATAATAATAATAATAATAATAATGATAATAATAATAATAATAATAATAATAATAATAATAATAACAATAATAATAATAATATTAATAATAATAATAATAAATAATAATAATTATGGAACTAATTTTATTACAAAAATAGATCTATCCACTCTATCGCAGTGCAATTAACACTACTCTGAATCTGGAATCCGTACTACTAGAGACTCAGTAATCGTTAGATAGAGTTTTCGCTAGAAATGACACAATGAATCACCTTAAATTAGCTCCCAAATATTTCCTTCGAGTCCTTGAATTTGAATAGCTATGAATGGTTAACCAATACTTCTCCATCATTCACTCCGTCATGTTAACTTGGTGATTCAATTATTATTCACTTATCTTAGGTGATATCTTTGCGAGTAATGTTACTAGAGAAATTCGTAATGAATAAATGCTAATAACATTGAAAGGTCGGTAGCTGAATAATATTGAAGAAACGAGAGGTTAGATATGGTACGTGTGATAATGTTATTACACTGTGTGTTTGCCTACCAATGTCCATATAATCAGCTTTGATTTAGTAAAGAAAGTGCAGTACTGGATTTGTTTAAATCGAATACGCATCGGTTGGATTTGAAGCAATAGGTAAAAAGCCAGAACGAATACCTAAAAAGAAAAGGCCACTTGGTCTGAACCTCTAACGATTTAGTCAAATCCAGTGCCATTAAAATTTCTGGCAAATATTCAATGTTAAACGTGTAGAAAAGGTATTTTGTCGACTAAATTGACCTAGAAGAAAATAGGAAAATTTTTCTTTTGCATGATTAGAATTCAGATGATAAAATGCTGAAACACATATTGTCAGAAAATTTGACGGAGTTTATAACAATCAGCCAATTCTTGGCTATCCTTTTATCTATAATACAAACAAGCAGTGTATGAAATTATGTGGAAATATCTCATTTGATATTCTCTCCTTATCTATGCGTACAAAATCATTACTTGGACTTACCTGATACCAGGTGCTGTTCATATGCTTGATACGTTGAGAACATTTGATCTGTGAACTACATTATAACGATGGAAAAAATCAAGCTAAACTACAGTTTTATAACTTAAAAACCGAAACACTAAAAGTAGGGAGAAGACTGGTAGAGAGAGCAGAGAGGGAAGTCAAAAGAGCTAACAGATTGCAGTGCAAAAGGAAGGGGAGAAAGGGGGGGAGAGAAAGGGAAGACACAGAACGTGACACATAGCAGCATAGAAGGAAGGGGAGGAGGAGATGAAGAGAGAGAAAGGACAGATAGATAAACAGAGAACGTGTGTGTTAAAAGTGAGAGAGGAAGAGAAAGAAGGGAGAGACGTCGAACGAAAATATGGATTATTTTCGTGTTCTGTTTGGTCCTAAGGCCTTATTTTGTTCGTTTATTTATATTAGTTCATTAGTATGTTGAAAGTTCTGCTTGTCTTCATCTCTATAACCCTAACATCCACTAATTGGCTCCGTTTTGGTTTACATTTATTCCACATTTGTGTGTTAACTTTCGCATTCATGTCTCTGTTCGTTTTCTGTCTTGTATTTTGGTTTGGGTAGCCAATTTCTGGTGGCGTTTTCCGTCGGTAACACCGGTAAGGGGTGCCATATTATCGGTTAGGTGCAAACATGCGGTTGACCTTCTGGCTGATAACGGATGAAGAGTTAGTGACCATCCGTATATGTTTCCTTGTTGTTTGTGCATTCACTATATGTTTTTAGCTGATAATACATACATACACAGACATGCACACACGCATATTCATACTTGCACATCTATATCTATATACACACATATATACACACATATATACAAACATATATATGTATATACAATTACACAAGTATACATCAGCATACATATAAAAATACCTGCACACATTTATGGTGTGCTTGCGGATATATATATATATATATATATATATATATATATATATTTATAGTGTGTGTGTGTATGTGTGCGTGGGACACATTTATGAATGTTCTATGCCAGTTTAAACAACTACTTTTGTTTATCAATGGTAAAAATGAAACAAAACAGTAAGCGGAATTAAAAGTACAAGAAAATTTGATGAATTTCGTAACGAGAATATCTGATTGAGAGTCCATTAGATTTTCCCCCAATAATTTGACCATTTGACCAGCAGTTACAAAGAAGTTCTGAAAAGTAAAAAAAAAAAAACAACAAAAAAACAGGTGTTTTTATATCTGTTGAAATATAATTCTTAGTCTTTGATTTTGCTGGTGAAAACTTGAAGTGTTTTAAACTGAAATTGCTTTTTTATATATCAATTTTTGATATAGATTCAAGTCCTGATTGTTTAAGCAATTAGTGACGTTACTCATTTTCGTGGGCTAGCTTTCTCGTTATCTGACTGCTAGAATATGGCCGTTTGCGTTTCAGATGTTTTGTTCACGTATCAACTATTTTGATCAAATTTTCCCCAATAGTGGTCCAGTTCTCTGGTTGGTTGATTTACTGCATACGTCACTTGTATATCAAATGCCTTGGTGACTAGTTTTTGCCATACTGCATTCCAGCGTTCCGGTTGGCTGATTCCCTTAAAATTTCTCTTGTTTACTTATGTCAGCAGAGTTTCATTTCTTTTTCCTGTGGGAAAGAAAGGGCACGGTTTTAATTGGAAATAAAATCTGATTGGCTAATCACAAACTGATGACAGCAAATAGTGTTAAGAAATGTGTAACGTGTCATTGTACAATAGTTTGAATTCAGCGTTTCGATTCATTTTCCTAGTCGCTGTTTTTGCTGTTTTTAGTTTAGTAGAATAAACTGATTTCTAGCATTCTATTTGTGTTCTATAGTATTTAGATATTATTTGAGTCTGTAGGTTGAAAGTAGATACCGGTTTCAATTGTTGTAAATCTTTTGATGATAAAGATATTCTAAAGCAGGGAAGCTATTTTTGTAGTTGTATTCCATTGTAAATTGGGTATTGAGGATTATGTTATTAGGTTATTAAACTCCAAGTATTGATCAATAGGTGTGAAAGTAGTGTTTCCGATTGCGAATAGTATTATTGGACAAATTTTGTGATTTTATAGCCATTTTTCCTTATACTCTTCCTGACGTGAAAATAAACCTCCTTTCCCCACATGTATACAACATTTCCGGTCACTTCAGCTATGTAACTACACACATATTTTTCTGGAATATTTTCCCTCTCCGGACCTTCCTTCTCTCCTCTTTTGGCGACCATCTGTGTCCTCTGTTTCTCAACTGTTTGTGCAATTAATTATATGGTTTTAAGTTATATATATATATATACACACACATACATACTTGCGTACATACATATTTTCATTATTGTGTTTATGTTCAGTAATGATTAAAAATAAACTGCGTTAATCTGATGGGTTACTCTGTACTCTATACTTACATATAACTGCATATACCTACTCACTGGTATGTTTAAATTATATTGCATGATATCATAGTGCCATTAGCAATATTATTTATACTTGTAAAATGTTATGTTTTGCTATCTTGTTAGATTATGAAATTGAATTAAAGACAAATTCTTATGAAATATGCTATGTTTATAGACTTAGTAACTAATCTGATCCATGATTAAAAGAAATGGATTACGCCTTCTGTTTTCAGCTTTCATATGTTTATAATCAATTCCACAAATCAATCTTTTGGTGCGTCACAGAAAACATGTTTTTCGACCAGCCGATTGTTATTTAGAAATAAACTGTCTAGAGAAAGATATATTTACTGCACAAAGATCTGAAGGAATACAATAATGCAATTTTAATGTATAAACTGTAGAGTCATAAATATATATTACAGTTATCTAGAACAACGTAACGGTGAACCTTATACTAATAATGTAAAAGCTGTTTTGGCAATTTGATCGTGCACACACACACACACACACACACACATACACACACACACACACACACACACATATATATATATATATATATATATATATA
>NC_068989.1:61160683-61164206 GCF_001194135.2 Octopus bimaculoides
TATTACATATATACATATATGTAAATATTTGTGTAAATGTGTGGATGTGGGTGTGTGTGTGTTTGTGCATGAGTCTGTGTTTATATATATGTGTATGTGTGCGTGAGCGTGTGATTTTGTGTGTGTAAGTCAATCTGTATATAAAAATCTAATATTAACCTGAAAGATCATTCGATAGTTTCTTGTTTGAGTATAGGAAAAAGGTTACCAGCGATCGTACTTTTAGTTTCAACATTCCGATGTAGTCCTGCAAGTGGGAAATTCGAAGTCTCACTCCTATAGTTCATGGAAATTCTACTATCGTAAATAAAAATATAATTTGCAGATCTTTTTTAAAATTTCAACTCCAAAAATTAAGTCAATCTATGCATCAAAACTCTTTTGGTAGACAGTAGGACTGACCTTCACCATACTTCATCTAATTATGTTATTTATGTTACGGAATGCCGAAGAATCTATGTGTTTCTCAGTCCATTCAAAATGAATACGTTCGCACCCTTGATGTTTAGTTATCTTCGTTTACGTTCAGCACATTAAAGAGAATGACATTTCATATTCATTATACTAATGGAATATAGTTATTCTTGGTAGAAAATAGAATAACCTTCAGTGAATCCTACACGAACAACGGAAATATAATTGCCAATTTCTATCAAACCGAACTTATCAAATCATTTAGAAGGAAGTTCATTTGTTAATATCTGATTTTAATACCTCTTTTAAAAAAATAAATTGTATTTTTGTACTCTTAATGATTTAGTGATAATTTATTTATAGCATATTTTGATCTCATCATTATCTCACTCATTTAATAGTGTTTGGTCTTCAAACGTATCTACTAGTCGCTGCAATTCTTATTAAAACAGAAGCATATTTTAATAATTTCAATATACGTATATATTGAAATTCACGAAGTGATCACTCTCTCATTTCTCATCTAAGTTGCAAAATATTACTCGCTTTTAATTATAAGGCTTCATCTTGCCCCAGTAAAAATGAATCTTCCCTGAAAGATGGCGCCATCTTCTATAAAATTTTAATAAATATTGGCATTGTCCTTATAGTGAAAATCGGCACATAAATTCATAAACGGACAATTAATACATGACACGTCATCATAAATTCATAAATGGACAATTAATACATGACACGTCATCATAAATTGTATAATGCTTCATTGTAAAATAAAGCCAGAATTTGTGAGGAACCTTACTTAATTTATGTAATAACTTATGAATTGCCATAGGCATAAGAACATTATTCTGTATCCTATTCTGTGTTGAATCTCTGTCAGAACGCCAGCTGGGTCTCTTCTTGCTGGCCAAGATTTCGTAGTCTCCATTACATCTGTCCATGTTATGCATTACAGCGTTTACAGTGTTCAGAGTATTGAGTAACCGTAATGTTGTCAGTATTTTGATACCCAGCACGAATCACCATGATGCAGTTAACTCTTCCGAATATTCAGATAGCTTCCAGTCCTACATTTCAGCTAATTTTTTTCTGTTACAACTTTAATCTCTTTGTTCTAAAATGCCGCTGACTGTTTTCCTAAAACTACATTTTCCTGAATAAAAAACCAAAACAGAAAAAGAAAAAGAAGAATAATATTTTGTTGAATTTTCATTCGTGATTGAAAATGAGATATATCGATAACAATGTCGTTGCAAGAAACCTAATAAAACAGTTGCAGTTGTTTCGGACAGAGTATATAAGATAATTGTACTTTCTCTTCTCCACGTAGCCATTTTGTGTATAGGCATTCAATTCTATTCTTGAGTGTTGTGTGACGTTGAAGTGTAAATGATGTCCTCTTTCCATTATATTATTTTATAAATCTTAAATGGCATTTCCGTTTTAAGTTTGGCTGTTTACTTATCAATTTATAGATATCTGTCAAAGAAACAAAATATTAAGGTTAATAGCCCTCATTCAGCTTGAAATAAGATTCCTATAATCATCTTAATACATATACGTGTAGCAGTCAATTTATACTTGAGTATATGAAGACTTTCAAATACTTGTCTCCTTCAGAACTCTCTGTCAATGGCTGAGATGCATGATTTTCATAAATGTGTCACATCGATTTAAAATGATATTATCAAAATGCGAAAAAAAAAGTACTCTATGTATATGTATAAGTATGTATGTATGTATATATGTATGTATGTATATAGGTACGTATGTATGTCATTGTTCGGTTTTATTTCAAGATTTCTTGCTAAAAGAGAAAGACCCGGTTTCTAACCTAGATCCAAGGTTCCTTCATTGAAATTTCAACACAACAGGGCATTTTTGTATTTATGTATATGTGCAGGCATCTATGTATGTACGTATGTATTTAATTATGTATGTATTCACACACACACACACACACACACACACACACACACACACACACACACACACATATATATATATATATATATATATATATATATATATATATATATATATATATATATATATATATATATATATATATACATACATACATAATTAGAGATAAATGCACGTAATGATTACATATATATGTATGCATGTATGCTTTTGTATATCTATCTCTCGACACCCGCAACACTACTTCCAGCATGAGTACCATCCTTTTTCACCGTCTCTCATATACTTCACCTTCGTAGCTGTTAGTAAGTAATGTCCATATTAATAAGTAAGAGAACTCCTAAAAAATACATAAACATACAGTAATACTGAACAGAACGGGGAAAAATGTATGAGATCTAGCTTTCTTAAGTAGCGTAATAAAGAATTGATTTTCTCTTACTGTCGGCATGTTAATTAACTAGCTTTTGGCTTTAATTAGTTTCCCTGAAACATATTGCATGTCTAATTACAAAATTTCACTTGCGATATGTATGTACTAAAATCTTAAGTATATCATTTCCATTTAAAAAAGAATATATAATTTGCTTGATATTTAATTTTAATATGGCGCTAGTAGTAGAGCTATAAATAAGCGAAAAAAAATAGAGAAATTGACGTGCTTTAAAATCCCGATTGAATGTATTTCGAAATATTTTGGGGGATGCGACCAAATAGGTGATGGCATAACTTGATGACAACTAGCTTGGCCAATTTTCAGCGATAGTTACAAGGTCACCGGAGATTCCCCGGTGAAAGGTATATATATATATATTGAGCGATGTTCCACAAGGAACTGTTCTGGGGCCACTACTGTTCATAGTGGCCCTTATGGACATGCCCACGGTCACTCGGAGAGCCACTGTCACTAGCTATGCTGATGACACAAAGATATCTCAGGCAATAAAGAATCCTGATGATATTGTAAGCCTGCAGAATGACCTAAATGCAATATATGAGTGGGCAGAGCAAAATAATATGCAGTTCAATGCAAAAAAATTTCAAGTACTGCGCTACAAGACCACAAGCACCTCCCAAATGGCATACACAGGGCCTGGAGGTACTGCAATCCCAGAACCACAGACAGTAAGAGATCTGGGCATCAACATGTGTAGTGATGCATCATTTCACATGCACATTGTCA
>NC_068989.1:61164473-61169785 GCF_001194135.2 Octopus bimaculoides
ATAGATAGATAGATAGATAGATAGATAGATAGATAGATAGATAGATAGATAGATAGATAGATAGATAGATAGATAGATGTGCCATATTTGAAGCTACAAATGATGTGCTCTCACATGAAGGTACAAAGCATCAACAATTATACATTAAAGCTACTATCCTCTCAGCTGTTCAAGCACATTTGCCGTTAGTAAATCACGTTAATGTATTTCGAGTTATAGACTTGTTATATTCATTCTTGCAGTTGCCACCAGACCTCTTTATTCTATTATAGACTTTGAAAAAACGTGTTAGAACTGTCTAATTAGTGTTTCTATACGTTATCATGTGATCTTTGTTGGACAAAATGAATATGTAAGAAGAAAAAATTGTTACTCGGGATGCAAAGCTGATGAAGAATTATGGTTCTGTGCAGTAGCTGTTTCGAATATATCGCAGCATTTGATGGAAATTTATTTTACTTATTCTATATACCGCATTTAATTAGAGCATGTTGCATTAAATGTAGTAAACTATTCGATATGTTGTATTATATCGGAAGTGCAACTGGTGGCTTCCCTAGAGTGTTTCGTAAAAATTAAGGTGGGAATTTACTGTGTCCTCTTAACATTTCAAATACTTTTTAACATCGACTTTACATTCAGTTTTTATAGGAGACATCTCACGAAATGTTGCAAATTTAAATATAGAATTTTTTGTTTATTACCGCAAGCTTCTGATTTTCCAGTGAAACTAGACAAAATGATTAAGTGTTATATTCTCAATACTGTGTTCTGCCGTCCTGTGACTGATTTTACTGCACCAAATCTCGTAAACTAGGAAATGAATATCAGTGACTTTTTTGAGTGGTCTGGAGAAAGAAGCACTGATAATGGTTTTCATATTTTGATCTTTGACTAAGCTACTATAGTGGGACAATCAACCACAATTTATATATGTACACGACATCAATATGAAAGAAATAGAATATTTAAAAAATATACAAAAATATTCGCTAAAGAGCTCCTGAGCGCGATGGAAACTATCAGAAGAAACCGTGGACTATGCCATTTAAAGAAATGTAAGAGAATTAAATTGAATACGTAGTTACAAATATTTACGAATCAAGTAACTAGACAGATTATAATACCCATACAATATAAAATAGGAAGAGACTAGAGAGGGATATTCAGGAATTAAATTAATACCTAAAATACACCGAAATAAAGAAAATAATGTAATGTACCCTTAATTGTCTTGATTTAAAAGTAGTAAGATACAATATTCTAATATCAAAAGGAATTAGCCGAGACTAGAGAGATAGGAAAAATAATTTCTGTTTTTACAATACACCATACAAATTATATTTGTCATTCATACTAGGAATGGATGAGATTTAGAAGAATAGACATATATTACTAGAAAACATCCATTTTAGCACAAAATGACTATTACAGAACAATGGAAATGATTAACCTAGCTGCAAAACAGTGAAAAAGTAAAGGAAATGGAAACTGTTTTCTAACTTCAAGTAGGTCACGGAATAAAAGACTGCTATTTGAAAGACTGACTGCTGTGAGACGAAAAGATAAACAACAATAGAAATTGGGAAAAGGCTAATAAGTAAGGTAAACATAGAGCTACGGAATTGCGTGTTTAAGGTATGTTGAGAAAGTAACCATACGCCCAATATATCATTAAAAGTATTTGGGAGATCATATACAACATGAAATCGAAATTCTGGCTGAGAAATTGCAGGTACACACAAAGTTAAAACTGATTTACAGCACAGAGATAGACCATTTTCGCTTATAGCCCGAAAGGTTTGTAAGGAGAAACTACACAATAATTAACCGTGGAATATCTGGAGAAATGAAAAATGCAAATGTTAAGCGAAGGTAGACCATAACCAGAGGTAAATTATTGTTGGCTCTTTTTTCATAAATCGACATTGTGTAATGAGTGTAACACCAACAGAAATGTAAGGGAATAAACATGCATTTGATGTGTCTGATGCCAAGCTAGGAGAAACTGTGCACACACGAGTATCCGACAATGAAAAGAGATTGCAAGAAGAAGCTCAGTCACAGAGATTCTTGAAAACGATGACCCTCAGGAAAAGATTTTAGTCCACACACACACACACACACACATATATCGAAGTTTCATTGCCATAGGACATATATATGTCTAGACGAAATATAAATAACTGGAAATAGATATTACTAGAATATTGGAAATGAAAACAAAAAAGCAGTATCTCTACTAATACGAACATTATAAATAGTTAATAAATACAAGCGTCGGCTGAAAAGTTCATAGGCTAACAAAAAATTCTCATTGACTGTGACCAGAAGAGGTTCATTTCTCAGCCAAGTCTCTCTTGCGGTCCACGTATTTCTTCCATCGGCGTTGCAATGCATGAATTCTATCGGTGAAGAAGCTTTCATCCTGTTGATCAAAATAGTCAATAACAACATATATAACGTCATCATCACTGCGATACCAAGTGGCTTTTTTTACATGCTGGAGAAAAAAGTTTGTCAGATGAGGCCAAATCAGAAGAATAGGGAGGGTAGTCAACAAATTCCAAGCCACAATTAAGCACAGCAGCCATTGAAATCAAGGACGTGTGTGTTACGTCAGCTTTTCTGGGAGTTTGGTCTTAATAGCCTGTCGTAACTGTCTCAGAAAGCGAGCAAACTACTCTCCATGTATGGTGTGACCCTTTGTAATATACTACATAAACACAAAGCCCTTCGCATCCAATAAAACTGAGGCCCTCGAATTCTCTGCAGATGATACGATCTTAGCTTTATTTCGAGTTTCAACTGCATGGGTTGTCTATATGTGGTTCAAAGTGATGAACCCAATACTCATCCACGGCTAGGAAACATTCAAGGAATCCAGTTGGATCTGCCTCAAACAGTGTCAAATTTTCCTAGAGCGGTTTTGATCAGGTGTTAGAAGACATCGCACTCACCGAGTAGTAACCTTTGTCATGCTAACTTCATTGTACAGAATATCCTCTATTTACGAGATATACTAATTGCACGGTGAATGTAACAAATATTATAAAAATAGTGAAAAATTTGCGGATTTGGCGTGTTAATTCCTATTTCTAGCAAGTAGTATTCTGGTATTCTAACTTATTTATCTATATTTATGTGTGTATGTGTGTGTGTGTGCGCGCGTGTGTATATATGTGTGTGTGTATTTATGCTTGTGTTTGTCCACTACCGCATGACAGCCGGCGTTGGTTTGTTTACGCCCCCGTTGCTGCGCAAAGAGATACCTATACAATGAGTATCAAGCTTAAAAAATGTTAGTACTTGAGTTGCCCCATACTGGCCGAAGTCCAATGACTGAAGCAAGTAAAGCAAAAATTATGCGCATCTGAAAATATCCTTTCAATCTTGTATAGTTTTACAATGACGAACTAATGCTATCATAATAGATAATATAAGTACATCAATAATTGATTTTGGAATTGTAATCTGTTCTTAAATAGGTAACGCTGTTGTATTTTAACAATACCATGATTTAACTAATATTCATTTCTTAATTTTTTGCAGGTAATGCTACAGCGACCTTAATTAGAACATATCCACACTATTTCGTAATATCCATTAGATTGAGCGGACTTGACAAAGGACTTCTTTTAATGAACATCGAATGAGTTTTTTGAAATCTGAATGGAAGGAATATCACTTGTAAAGAATTGTTTCCGGAAATTTAAAGCGATATTGGATACTCTGCTATGTATATGAACATACCATGAAAAAAGATGGAGAATGTTACTGACTATTTCGAAATTTTGGGTAATGTTACAACGGAGAATGGAATATCAACCGGTTACATTTCAATCAGTGTCGATCCTTTATTTACTCCAAGTGAGGAAATCTATTCACTTCCTATCAAAATTATCATCTGTGTTGTTCTTTCAATTATAATCATGGTTACAATTGCTGGGAATGTGTTTGTCATTGCCGCAATCCTTTTGGAAAAAAGCCTACGTGGTGTTTCTAATTATCTGATAATGTCTCTCGCTGTGACGGACTTGATGGTAGCTATACTGGTCATGCCCATAAGTGTTGTCCACGAAGTAACTCCGGATTGGAACTTTGGAGGTGCAATCTGCGATATGTGGATTAGTTTCGATGTTTTATGTTGCACTGCTTCTATTTTGCACTTAGTTGCAATAGCATTTGATCGTTATTGGGCTGTATCAAATATCGATTATATCAGACGGAGATGTGCCAAACTAATAGGCTGTATGGTTGTTGCTGTGTGGGTGGTTTCCGTCTCAATATCGATACCTCCATTATTTGGCTGGAAAGATGACAACGATCCTGATATCACAAAACGTTGCTTGATCAGTCAAGACCTAGGTTACACAATATTCTCAACTTTGGGCGCATTTTATTTTCCTTTGATATTAATGCTAGTTCTAAATATCAAAATATATGTCGCTGCCCGGACACGGATTCGAAAGAAAGGTTTTTACGGCTACCGACGACCTGTACCTGTTTCAGCCATTACAGTGACAATGACAGAGGGTCAAAATCTCTCACCGAACTCCTCTGGAAGTGACATTAGTCATGAAAGATATAGTGCCTACAATGGATCTTGTATGAACATGAATGAACTAACGCGGGTGAATAGCGTTATGGAATTGACTGATGAACGGGAATCTGCAATACAAACAAGCCCGACAACAGCAACAACTACAGCCACACCCGCATCGTCCACATTAACACTAACTGCTCCAACTGGACGAACGAAATTAGCTGAAACATCAGTTAATCAATTGTCAGTTCCGTCGGGACCAAAAGCCAGTGGTGGATGTAGGAATTTAATTTCTTCAAAGAATCAAAGACAGTCAGCTAATGGTCACGTTAAAAGATTACGTCAACGTGAACGAGAACGGGTAAAGAAAGAAAAAATTGAGATGAAGCGAGAAAGGAAGGCAGCCAGAGTGATTGCCATTATAACTGGTGGCTTTATGGCGTGCTGGTTGCCTTTCTTCATGGTTGCCTTGATCGGACCGTTTTGTAAAGAATATTGTTATTTTCCCCCTGTTCTGATGAGTCTCTTTTTGTGGCTTGGTTACTTAAACAGCCTTTTGAATCCAATAATATATACCATATTTAATCCAAGCTTCCGGACTGCCTTTAAAAAACTAATATACGGAAAATATAGAATGAGATCCCAGTGTCGATAATGAAAATGAAATTGTATAAAAGTAGGTCGAAGAGCTATTTCTGAATGTCAATATGCATTTATATATTGGGATTTCTCGAAATATCTTACTTTCTCTAATATATTAATGATT
>NC_068989.1:61170369-61172829 GCF_001194135.2 Octopus bimaculoides
ATATATATATATATATAATACATGCATACATACACAAACACATATATCATGTATATTTTTATTATTATTTGTTATTACAGACAAAGAAGTACGGCAGTTTATGGTTCTACAGCTGTATCCTTGTGATTCAAATAACTTATCCTCTGGGATATTATTCAATTCAAATGTTATTTTTATTGTTACATCGGCTAGAGATGCATTCATATGTTGGCCATATTTCATCGTGTTTTATCAATACTAGGAACTGTGATGATTCAAAGGAAAGTCCTTCACTGAATATATTTCATTTTTTTCTCTTATAATCCAAACAGTTATGCATTTTATTCATGATGATGATGACGATGGAGACGATGATAATGGTGATAATAATCATAATAATAATAATGATAATAACAGGAATGATAAAATAATTATATTATCGTTACTTTGTGTAGGTGACGGCCATGAGAGTATAACCCGGACTAGACGCTTTAAAATATCTAGTTCTGACCTTACTATTCGACTGCAAATCCCGCCTCGGACAAGATTGCCTTTCTCCTTCATGACTAAGATGATAAGTTTAAGTACCGATACTACACTGGGGATTATTTCAATTGACTTTATCCCTTTACCATATCTAAAAGATTGGCCTTTAGCCTCAGAGATATATAAAAGAAGAAATCAATGATAATAATAATTGCTCTTTATAAATATTATCGTTATTATGTATTTTCTTATTTCATTACTGATTGTCTCCCTTTGTAATACGCCAATGTTATATAAAAAAATTGTAATGAGGAGATTTCAATACATCCCACCTGCATATATTTTAACGAAATAAAAAAAAGAAAATGTAAATTGAATTAATTTTATATTATTCTTTTCTACATATGACTGGAAAATTTGATTGCTGTTTCGAAGTATGTATGTAACACACCGATGTCGAATTTGAGAAATTACACATAGTTATAATATACCAATTAAGTAAGATTATTATATTTTCTCATGCATGATTCCACACCCTACATTGTCCGGCTCTATGGTATAAGTATATTTTTCTCTATGAAAAGGCTGTGGTAAATGATTTCTCTTTTCAGGAGGAGATGATCCATTCGAAATGAAGATCAAGAAACACATCTCTCTTCAGATTTAAACGGAAAGAAGAAGTAATGCACAAAAGAACGCAACATACCAAATATAGTTGTTGAATATAATGGGTATATTATTTCTATATCAAAATTCTAAACGAAATATAATCATGATCCCATAAAACATTTAAGGGTAAAACAGGTCTCTTAACTCTATTAAAAAAATATAAAAGCTTATTAAAAATGTTTAATATTAATACAAATTAATGTCGTTATATTTTCAATGTAATCCATCGATACCGCTTCTTACATTATGTGCCATTATATCTTATTCTTCTACGGTTTATCGTCCATAATTTATAGTTATTTTTACATTGTGTTCTTACTTCATTTACCAGCTGTCACCTCCAAACATTTTCATCGTTTCATCGCAATCAGATTCTATTCATACCCTACCTTACGCAGTCGCTTTTCTCTCTCTTTTCCTAATGCATTCACGAAATGTTAATATCGCCGCGCTTTATTTCTACAAAACGTCAATATTTTCCTGATCCATTCTTCTCTATATTCCATTTTTAATAAATAATAGCTAGCTTTCATTCTCGTGGTTGTCTATTTGCTTTTACTAACCGACGGTAATCACTCTGTTAAATGAGTGTTTCTTTTCAATAAGGAGGTAATTTTAATTAATTGCAATCTGTTCGTTCTTGGTATTAAAATGTTTTCAAAAATACTGTCGAGATTTTGGGAATCCCCTTGTCAAGGTCAGGCATTTCTATACTCGATGATCCTCTATATCTTCACCATTTAGTTCTAATTTTTTCTATCTATCTATCTATCTATCTATCTATCTATCTATCTATCTATCTATCTAACTATGTGCATGTGGAAGTGCACAGGTGTGCGCGTGCACGAACACACACATATGTTCCTCTATTTAATTTATTTTCATTGGCATTATTTCGGAGAAGTTTCAGATATATAGGGACCAGCTGAAAGGTAATTGTTCATACGAAGGTGATGGTGCCATGAGTTCGACATTTCTCGATTCATTATGGTAAATGTGGCACTATCAAATCATCGGCAATTCTGAATGTATATATTTAATCACATATAGGGGATAAACAGTGTATTTGTTTATGAGCATAAACACAAAAACATACATTTGAGGTTATGCAGGAAAGTGAAAATAAAAAAATCCTAAAACGGAATTATTTGATTAAATGGAAAATGCGATTGCTGTGAAATATTATGGGCGATGTAGCAAATTCATTTAAGAAATCCATACGTTGAAAACCATGCACACATGCATGCAAATACAAGCATAGGAACATGCTTATAAGCATGCACACAACTACTATATATATATATATATATATATATATATATATAT
>NC_068989.1:61172968-61175720 GCF_001194135.2 Octopus bimaculoides
ATATACACACACACATAACTATACACTTAATCATTCATCCACATAATATGCAGCATACACATTAACACCCCCCCCCACACACACACACACATACACACACACATACATATATAAACTTTATAAATTATTTTAAGTATGCAGCTTATATTGTCAGTCAGATGCAAAAACAAAGGGCAAGTAAAAAATAGAATTAAGATTAATGAGCAAAATGAAAATGATAATATAAGACAAAAGAAAATAATCATGGATGAAAACGTATAAGCGATGAATATACTAATGGGAAAAGAAATAGAAAAGAATTAACTCAGAGAAAGAGAGAAAAATGGAGTTGCGTATTTTATCTCCTGTGTATAGTGGTTGTCATAACAGGATTTATCTAAATCTGTTATTTGCTTAATTGAGTTATCTTCTCATACCTCATTTTCTTTTTTATTGACTTAAGACGCTTTGGAATGAGACGCAGTATAAATATAGAAAGTGGAAGTTGGAATGGAGGTGTGAATGATCTAGTGTTGTAACGGAAGAGGATTTCCATGCTTCAAAAGAAGTTGTTCCTTTTATATTCATTGCTCTGTTATTTCCTGTATTATTTTCATAGGTCATTCAACTCCAAATATTCTAGCGAAAGAGTTTCAAACGTTTAGTTCAGCACAATGATCCCAGTAATTTCATGACATGAATTTATTCTCCATCTTAATGGATATAATGAGTTACACACATGCACAGGGCTGGAGTGTAGAACTTACATTCATACACAAACACACACACACACACACACACGTTCACACACTCACACGTATACACACACACACACACATACATAAAACAACAAAAACAAACTAGGCGAGCAGACACACACATGTTTACATGTCTATGTTTGGATGTGTACATGTATTTATGCACGTATAAATTTAGACGTTTATTTGCACACACACAAGCCATGCAGATGCGTATGTGTGTGTGTGTGCGTACGTGAGTGTGTATGACTTCGTGCATGCATCTGCTCTTGTCAATGTATATGTGTGTATATCTTAGCGGCTGAAGATCGGTGTGACTGGAAAGTCGTGCGCACAAAATCCAAAATTCAAGGTTCATATATGAAACCTATTTAGAGGACCATGAAGCATATTTATGCTAGTCAATCAAAATTTCAGCTGTTAGTGTGGAATATTTAACCACTTTCCCGCTAATTCAACGCGTAAGAACCTATAATAGCCAACTGAAAACTCATCTGGGAAAAGACAAACATCCACATATATACGCAGACGGATCTCCGCATATGTACGTACATATGTACATATATACAAACATTCATATATGCATGCACACCTTCCACGAGTATGTATGTATGTGTTTGTATGTGTGCGTATGAATGTATGTAAGTATTAATTTGTGTCTGAAGATGGGGAAGAAACAAATGCTTCTGTAGCCTTACTTGATATGTTTGGCAAAAATAATATTTCTCCTCTCTGGTAACATAATTCCAGTCTATATAGCGAGTTGTTTATCAACTAGGTATAAAATTCTTCCAGTTTCGAAGTAAAGAAGATTTCAGTATCATTTTTAACATATTTCAAATTTCATATATTGCATTCTCTCGAAATAATATTGCAATGATCTAAAACAATCGTTGTCAGATGGAACAAGGTCAGGAAGTAAGTACGATGAGGCAAAACTTCCATATAATTTTTTCCAGAATGACTGACATTATTACGTAAAACTTACATAGCTTTACTACTGGCCAAAGATGGACGCTGTTCCAACAGTTTGAATGCGATTCTTCCAATTTGACGACATAACTTCTGCGCATTATATATTTCGCTTTAGTTAATCACTTCGCGATAGACAACCTTCATACTCCACCAGATACAGAGTATAATATTTGTCGAGTGTAGCCACCGTTCGGAGATGGAGTCTCCATTGTCATTGGGTGCGATTAGTTGTATATGAGTATTGAGATTCAACTTTTCAGTACTTGAGATGAATCTACCAAGGAAAGGTTAGGTCCCAATTTTATACTTTAATGCAAAGCAGAAGGCAGCCCTTCAATTAAGCTGAGAAGTAGCTTAGACACATTACCTAGATCAAGAATGCATTTTATGATTGAAGTTTGACTTGAATGAGACTGTTTTACTTGTCTGCCTGAAATTTGCTTTGACTTTTCATCAACTACGTTTTTCATAAGCATAATATTGATAGAAATTGATCGTCCAAATCGAGCGGAATCTGCAAGAAGAGACAATCTCGCGCAAAACCGGTAGAACTATCGTTTGCACTCTCCGAGTGAGAGATGGAATATTTCTTGCCACATCTATTGCTTCCATTTGACCTGACAAAGTATGCATTTTTGGATATGGATCTGATCTAAACACGTTTTACTAGGGAAAACTGGATAACATTTAACCACTATGAGATAAAGTAATCTGTAAAATGTAAACTGGATTTAACTTGGATATAAAGTAATCTGTAAACTGAATTTAACTATTATGAGATAAAGTAATCTTTAAAGAAAGAAGGTACAATATTGGAACGTAAAAGTTATTGTTCAGCATACGTAAGAATTGAAACAATAACCGCAAAATTATCAGGTCACATATGCGACGCAACTTTCTTTAAAATAATCTCTAACAAAGAATAGGTAACAAAACCTAACACGAATAAATAAAATAGCAGAACATTTACATTTTTACATATATACATATATAAGTATGTATATACATATGCATTTATATACGTATATATATATATATAT
>NC_068989.1:61176288-61176930 GCF_001194135.2 Octopus bimaculoides
ACACAAATCAAATTATTTTCGTGGAGGGTAGTGGCGGACGGAAAACAAGACAGGAAAACGAAACGGTGAATAAACAAACAAGCAAAAAGGCTGTACAGCCAGACGTGAAGTGTGTATGTATTGAACGCTGTGAAGCCCCAACAGGAGGGGCAAAGAAGTATGTGCGAGCTTGGGGTGTCCAAGAACGAAAAGAAATAGCAGCCGGACACGCGTGACCAAGGCTGTGTGAAGAGAAAGATTAGCAGAGGGAAAAGAAGGGGAGGAAGTAGAATAAAAGTGAGCAACGAGAGGTAGAGAGAGAGAGAGATAGTAGTAGTAACGGTGAGAGGCGAAGGACGAGTAACAGGAGATAAGAGAGAGAGAGAGAGAGAGAGATAGTAGTGACAGGTAGAGGCGAAGAACAGTAGAGGGAAGAATGAGAGGGAGAGATAGATATAGCGGTAGAGAGAGTCGCGTTAGAAAAATAGTTAAAACTTACTCTATAAAGGTTAACGCGTGCGTTCTGTCGTGATACAAACAATATATGGGTATATGCATATATATGTACATGTATGTACATACCTTCATCTACATGTACATATAGATACATAACTGGGTACATGACGTGGCAAAAGAACATGGACGAAATGATAAACAAGGTAC
>NC_068989.1:61176940-61184751 GCF_001194135.2 Octopus bimaculoides
AATTCCAGACCTACAGCCGTTTCCATATCCGATTAGTGCAATTACAGAAATTAAATTAAATTAAATTAATTTAATTTAAATTTTCATGTTGAAACTGGTTAATTTGTTATTTTATCAGGGAAGAACTTTCCAAAAGCGTGGTACATTAATTTAATTCGATTTAATTTCTGTAATTGAACTAATTGTATATGGAAACGGCTTTGGGCTTTGAGTTTCGTTATATGGATTTGAATAACTTTAAACAAACTGATACCGGAATGGTAATTTCTCCATTTTCTTTTTCTCATTTATAAATAGTTTAAATACCTATGAATATCATTGCAAAACTAATATATTTAATTTTCATTAAACACTGGCATGAACCGGAGAACTAGGATACTAGCATCTCTTAAAAAATTATAGTCCTTGATGCAATATATACTCACATGTATGTATAAAAAAATATGAGCAAGAATTGAAAATGCATTAAATCTTTTACGCTTGAAATTTCAGGTGAATCTCTTGTGTTGTAGATTTCCACGTAGAATATGTATATTCGTATACGTATTACATCTTATATTAATAAATATATGCAATACAATGTATGAACAGTGACATCACGTTAAATAGCAACAAGACATATTTTATCTAGTGTAATTCAATACAACGTGATAAAAATGCAAGAGCGAAGCTGAATACGTATGTAACATTTTCATTTAATTAAATATTGTTCGCTCGCCAACATAGCAACAAAATGTTCTTGTTGTTACAATACCATTTGTGCCACGTAGCGTATTTATTAAGAGATTATCTAGGATGTCTTGTTTTAAATAGTAGTGTGTTGTTTCGAGGAATATTTAACTGCCAACTTAATCGACTACTCACAATCTCTGATATTGACTTGTCAGTTGGTCAAAACATTCTTGAGCAGGTACACGCTTACATTGAGGAGTCGGTTTTTCGATTTCTAATTTCATTATCGTATTTGATTACACAACATATCGAGTCGCATGCAGACTCATGGATGATATTGTAATATCTTCAAAAATGAACATGGTATCTAATGACATCCTGTGTGTATTGAACATAGTTAAAAATAACGCAATGATTGCGTTGGGAATAACATCGATTGTAGGCTAAATCAATCAGGATTGATCTACAGTAAAAATAAAACATCTACAACAACACCAACAACGTCAACAACAATATTATCAAATAACAACGAGTGATACCATTAAAATTCATATACCTTATAGAAACGTAACTGGTTTAACTTATGTATGTGTCAGTATTGTCGAAGGAATGCTGTTATAAAGGCCACGACAAATGCTAACATAATTTTAAATAGAATCCTGCAAGTTCACGACGTCATACAAACTGTAGTTAAGTCGTGTTATTTGCTAATGAAAAATCTTTAAATTTGTGAAATCCGCGTGAGAAGTGATTACATTGAATATTTCTTTACGAAAACAGTCTATGCTCCAAAGATAAATTGATCACGTTATACATAATATCCATGATATAGGAATTTTACCGAATACGATTTTATGCTTACACTTACGAATGGACAGATAGATACAAACTTGTAAGTAAGTTTAATTTTACTACCAAGTTCCTCTGAAGTAGTGTATTATAGGAATAGGAATTATTTCTTTGAAAAATATAATACAATTAATTTCTCGCAAATTTTCAGATTTTCATGAAATACTCTATTATATATCTTATGTATATGAACAGTTGTATGATATTTCTCTAAGACTATTACCTTGTTTTATATCTATATCCAAATTAATGGAATCACGAACATTGCAAGTGTAAATCGTCGAATGGCTTGAATCAGAAAATCCTATCCTGAAGATAGTCTTTATAGCAGAAACGGAACTTTCCTACTTTCCAAATTAAATGTGAGAACATATTTCACCTGCTTTGTAACATTTACCTTCCTGGTATGAGGTAAATGATTTACATATAAACAGATGCAGTCTATTATATTATTGATTTTGTTCGATTTTATAGGAATATTACTGAAAGTAGAAAAAAATATTGTCACCTGAGTTGATAAGAATGTTTACTGACTTCAAATAGATAATATATGCATACAAGATTAGGTTCGCGTAAATTGGCGAATATCTTAGATGCTTTCGGCTCAAAGGAGAATTTGGACGTTTAAAGCTACGTACCCAATTATTGTTTATTTATAAAACTCGTCTAGTAATTTATTAACACCTACAGCTTACTTTGTGGTGTGTAGTCAAAGACTGAAAAACGTCAGAGAAGAAAAGATAATCCCCCACATACCACTACAACAAAAACAATAGCAACATTAAGAAAAACAACAACAGCGACAACTACAGCACCTAGTAACCATATGTAAGAGTCAAAAGCATCCCGTCCCTAGCAAATAATGTGCGGATATTGCTCTCCTTGCATTATTATTCTACTGCGCAATACAACTGTGTAACATGATTTTTGTCATTGGGTACCAAATGTTATTTCCTATTTGCTTACCCCTAGAAAGTATGAAAGTATGAATAATGTCCAAGTCACAGAAGCTAAGTTTGAAGGGAATAATTGTCATTCCTTTCGATTTCTAGATAGAAGCAAATAGGAAGTAACACAAAAACGAAAGAAAGTAGCAATTATGTTACACGCTAATTATCGATACTGATATTCAAAAAATGCTAGTTTCTCGTAACCTACGAAGAGTCTGCTCCCCACTCCATCAATTCTCGATATATTTCTTTTCCAGGTTGTATTCCACCAGTCAGTATCCCCACCCCACGCACACACACAAACCGATTCTTCCAATCCTTGCTCTATGGATATCATACTAATTGAATTCTTTCCTTCTAATCTTGCTATTGACGAAAACAACGAATAACCGTGTCATCAGACCGTCGTGCGGATACAAAAGTTAAAATAAAGAAAAAGTTACACGTATACACATATTCATAAATACATAAATATATACATGCATACATGTGTTCACACACACGCGCATACATACACGCAGACGCACACACACATATACACACACACAAACACATACATATATGGATGCGTAAATGCATGACATGCATACGCCTAAACAGCTAATATATGTGCATAATTTTCAAGTTAATATATATCAATATACGTTTATATTATAATATAATATACACACAATTATGTAATATATGTGTGTATTTGTCAAGTTAATACATGCGTTTCGTTTATAGATTTCAATGTTAGTTCAGAGTCACTGTAATTTTAAGGAAGCGAGCTCCATACGAGAAACCTAAATGAAGCAGAAATTATGATGTGGCTGGTGTTCTCGTTGAAATAACATTATTTACCAACCTCTGAAACACTCAAGTATTTTATGAGAAACAAGTAATCGAATTATGTTCTTGGAATCTGTTATCTTATACGTAATACGATTCTATGAACAAAGTGGGAGGCTCTTTACAGTAAAACATAAAACAGTGAAATATTTGGAATATTTTTGGACGTAATTGTTCAAGTTTCATATCTTTCTCAGCAGGCTGTGTAAAAATTTAGTTTATCTAAGTGAATTTCTCAATATGAATGCTGCATAATGGAAAATATTTTTCAAAAACGTTTGTAAATATAAAAATAGACAGATGATAGAATAACTAATAATATAACGAATATTCAATTCTTTCCAAACAAAAATTAAATAAAATAACTCTAATTTTCCACGGCCTGTTCAAGGTAATTAGCTAGAATTCAAATAGGTTTTACAGTCCATTTCTAATCGCCCCCAATTCAGAATTCCAGCAGGAGTTATTGGTTTCAAAAATTATGTCACCGATTTACATTCCAAGAAGAACTGCTCTGTATTGAGCTGTACTCATATTCAAACACATGAACATATATCCAAATTTCGATCAATTCACTGGGTCATGTGATGAAGTCCAAATATCTGAGGACTCTATTCAGGAGTGATAAGAAAAATGTTGAATTGGGAGTTGGAACTGCAGGGGGTGTATCAGTATGCGCCAGCTACAATATTCGATTCTCAGAAAAGAAAATTATTATTTCCAATATGGTTTCCTTGTCCCTATGGTCGTAATGATCGACAAAGTACAAGCGTCTGATATGGCCTTCGCCCGAAAGATCTCCGTAGTAACGTTTCACTACAGAGTGTGTATGTAGAAGATCAAGCACTCTTTTCAGATTGAGGTGCTATTTCTCCACATTGAGAGGTCCTTTAATTGAGACTTGCAATGAAAATATCGAACGAAGAATCGCACGACAGATTTTTCAAACTGAGGAAACTAACAGGATAACTTGGGGCGAAACAAGAGCGAGATGTTTAGATAACATCCATGGTATCAGTTGGGAAACCAGCCGGGAAATGTAGTAACCTTGGTTTCTGATACGAGATGGGACTCTATCCTCTCGACCCTACCAGGAATGGTGGGTGAAGACGGATGAATGGAGACGCCGACAAGGGACACAAAGGAATATATATTGTGTGCTGTTGAATAAATCATATCACTACTCATTATTGTTACTTTCACAACAAAAGAATTTCTCAAGATTTAATCTGCACTGAAAAGTATCTCAGTAAAAGTATTATTTTTTTAAAATCTAAAATACACAGTCGGATCAGTCATACAGTATCTTTTATCAACATTATTCCTGTTACTCAAGAAACTATTTTTTGCACAGCTTATATATTCTTCTCAATTTATTCACTCTCAGATAATGGTACGTTTACGTATAAACAATGAATCATCTCCCGTATAATCATTACGAATACAAAACAAGCGTTATATATACAATTGTAATAATTAATGTATTGATGATCAGCAAAAATATTGACCTAATGAATTTTCTTAATCCGTTATTGAATATAGAAGTAGAAGCTACAATCAAAATACACGCCATGAGTGTAGGCATTAAAACGGTGACTTGAATATTGAACTACAAAGCACGAAGTTATCACAATATTTTCATTTTGTGCTTCAAATTTAGCAATTACTTGATGGATTCATCTAAATTGCATTCTTATCAGAATGAATTACGCATTTTCATTTGGAAGCCAATAAATTATTTATCGACGGAGAACAGATGAAATAATTGAATTAATCAATACATAATAGGCAACTGATTATTAGAATGAGTCCAAAACACCCTCTGACCGATTCAGTATATTTTGTCAATCACCACCTGCACCCCCGCGCCCCTCTCGCTGTATCTATTTATTCTTTTATCGCCATACTCATGATATACTACCTTAATTCTGAATCGTTATTATGTATTATTACCGTTATTAATGATGATATTAATAAGGTAATATGGAGGCGCAATAACCCAGTGGTTAGGGCAGCAGAATCGTGGTTGTAAGATTGCGGTTTCGATTCCCAGACCGGGCGTTGTGAGTGTTTATTGAGAGAAAACACTTAAAATGCTCCACGAGGCCCCGCAGGGAGTCGTCGCGAACCCTCCTGTACACTTTCACCATAACTTTCTGTCACTCTTTCTTCCTGTTTCTGTTGTACCTGTATTTCAAAGGGCCAGCCTTGTCACACTCTGTGTCACACTATATCTTCCCTAGAACTACGTCTGTGGAATGCTCAGCCACTTGAACGTTAATTTCACGAGTAGGTTGTTCCGTTGATCGGATCAATTGGAACCCTCGTCGTCGTAACTGACGGAGTGCCACGAATAAGTTACAATATAAGCTGAATTTAGATTCAGTAGGGTATTTATACCACTTGCTAAAATCAGAGCCAAACCTCCAAAACTACCAGGAACTTACTATAAAGATACACACGAGCAATGCAATGGACATATGATAAATAGACCTACCTTTCCGTTGGATACATCAGTAAGTAATGTACATTTCAATAATAATTGATTTCACCATCTGTATCACCAACATACTCTGGGATCTTTAGTTGAAAATAACATTTTAACATCTATTTCTAGAATATTCAGTATATTAGCAATTGGTATTAGATACCCTATTGAATCTAAATTTAACTTATATTGTGCCTGTAAAGAGTATTTTTTAACTGTAATGGTGTGAACTTGTTAGCCACCTTAATATTACCTTCTTAATATCATTAAGAACGGTAACGATACAACTCTATACATACATACATACATACATACATACATGCATACATACATACATACATACATACATACATAAACACACACATACACACACACACACACACACATGCACACACACACACACATATATATATATATAATTTTTAATAGGAAATTTCTTACATGTCTGTCTAACAGGTAAAAGTCTGTAGTACCTATTAACAAATGAAACATGTGTAGTGGCGAATAAATAAGTAACCAGTAACGTTGCCCACACCCTGTTTTCTTATACAATAAAACTGCAAATAATATTTCCAGAATTTTCAAATTTAATATGTACTCTGCATTTATACAGACCAACAGAATCTACATATTCGATTGTAATAATGGATTAAGCAGATGTGCTACAAGAGTAACCCAACTATTTAAATATAATGTGTGTATATATAAAAGTGTACACAAGCATATATACAGTCACACACACACAACACACGCACACACACACAAGCACACACAAACACACACACACACACATATATATGTATATCCATAGATAAATAGATATTGATATATTATATGGAATTTTAGAGGAGGCTAGAAAGGAACGCCATCCTCCTTCCAACCAGAAATGTGGCCCATCTCAGAGATGATGACAAAGGGAATCGACGCTACCCTCACAACAGATGGTACCCGCACGTTTCCCACAAAGAAATGCATCCGCGTACGTAACGGTCCGCAGATTATCTCATCATACCAGCCCATTGCATGCTCGGTCTTCAGCTGGATCACTCTAGCAGAGCTTTACTCTCATTCGACGCAGCAGATACGGGCGGGAAGAGGCCTCACGACAGATCCTGCACGAGATGGCTGGACATGATTTGGGGTGATCTTCAGAGGCTCGGCGTCACATTGAAAGATGCAGAAGTGCTGACTTGGGACCGTGAACAATGGACAGCACTGGTGGAACTAGTTGGCCCTACGCATATTGACGCAATAGCATGAAGCACGGAAGTCAGCCACTAATAGAAGAAGAGGAAGTGAGTGAAGACGGCATGTAGATAGTCTTAAGGGCTTTAATCAACGATGCTAAAATTCATCTTATTCATGACATACAACCTGAACGAGCAGACGCATATGTATATATGACTCATCAGCCTTAACCGTGTCGTTTATTAGTCATAGTCTAAAGAGCGGATTAGATTGATTACTATTCAATTAAATAGCCAGAGGGAGAAAGACATGGAGAAATGAGAGAGTGAGAGAGAGAATAAGAGTGAGAGAGAGAGAGAGAGAGAGAGAGAGAGACAGAGAGAGAGACAGAGACAGAGAGAGAGAGAGACAGAGAGAAATAATAGATGATATTTCAATGGCTTGAGGGATTAAATCCACTCTAGCGCATTTTTTTGAATTGTAGACCCAATGGTGTTATTAAATATTGTGACGTAATTGAATTGAGGGTCATTGATGAGAACCTTTATTTATTGTCCTGTTTATAGGAGGACCATAAATTCGTAAGGGGTTGATAGACAATTAGACATGTGGTTAGGTAACAAAGACAGTAAAGCAGAGATTTATTTAAATCAATGTTCGTGACATATTTGTGTTTCTCGTTAAATAATTTGTTAACATATCCGTTATATAGCTGCGCTGGTAGTTAAAATGATGAATATGTAAATAGTAGATTCGCTTGTTAGATAATTATCGAGAAAGATAGATAAATAGACTGATAGACTGACAGATAGGCAGATAAGTAGAGAGAGAGA
>NC_068989.1:61184761-61187310 GCF_001194135.2 Octopus bimaculoides
AGAGAGAGAGAGAGAGAGAGAGAGAGAGAGAGAGAGAGAGAGAGAGGTGTCGTAACACTGGAACTCGACTGAAATGAAAGGATAAAAGGAAAACAATAAAAGAATTTAGAAAATAAGGAAATGAAACCACAATCATCAATCAAGAACGTTTGTTCATAAACATTATGCAGTATATTTGTTCAGTTGAATGTGTTCTTTAAGTAGTCAGTTAAATGTAAAATCAATTAGATATACGGTTACGTAAGTTGACCCAAGGAAAATTTTTCTGTATCTGACAACACCTGAATTCATCATTGAGGTATAGGGATTGCCTGAATTCCACATATCAATTTAAAAGATTGTTTACAGTATTCCATTATATTTTCAAGCGCTAAATAACAATAGATCGATAGATTTCTCATTGTGAACAATAATAATTGTATTTTCATCTATAATCATCATGGATACATATGGAAAGCAAGTCGCTGTTTTCAAGCCGAGGCTCATAAATACATACATGCATACATACATACATACATACATACATACATATTCACATACGTACATACATACATGCATGCATACATACATACATACATACATACATACATACATATACACACATGCACGCACATATGTATGTATGTATGTCATTATTCGATCTCCTTTCAAGATTTCTTGCCAATAGAGAAAGAGCTGGTTTCTAACCTAGATCCAAGCATCTGGAATTTCTGCATCATCAACATAGAATTTTGAATGTAATTGTATGTGCAGTATTTGAAGTCATTGCATGTACAGATTTCTATGTTTTGTTTTATGTATTTATTCGCATGCATGTACTCAAATGTGTAGACATTTGCATATATACTGGATAAATGATAAACTGGAATGTTTTACAGATTTTTATATTTCAAATGATCACTTGAGTCTGTAGTCTTCGAATGAGCTTATGTA
Source organism: Octopus bimaculoides (assembly GCF_001194135.2). Classification (NCBI taxonomy): domain Eukaryota; kingdom Metazoa; phylum Mollusca; class Cephalopoda; order Octopoda; family Octopodidae; genus Octopus; species Octopus bimaculoides. The sequence goes on from NC_068989.1 coordinate 61,185,695, forward strand.
TGTATGTATCCAACCTTTGATTTAAAAAAAACAAGGAATATTAAAAGAACCCACATTTCTGGAGATCTTTTTTAGGATGCTGTAGAACTTTACCGTCGAATTTTGCGCAATATTCTCTATTGATGCAGATCTTCTCCGTTTGGGTGTTTTTTGAGACTTGGTAATAATAGTCAAATGTCACACGGAGCCAAATCTGGAGAGTAGGAAGCCTGACGAACAAGTGGCGTTTTCCTTGCCGAGGAACGCTTGGACGATGTCGGCGGAATGAGCGGGTGCATTGTCATGGTGGAGTTGTCAGTTCTTTCTAGCTGCCCATTAATAGTATTCTTTTTTAATTGTCTGACCTTGTGTACTTTCAAGCATATGAACTGTTGCAATTGGCTGTGTTTATTAGGTGTGTCACTTTACATTCACGTTCCTTTCAGTATAAGATATTTTGTCTCGTGATTTAGGTCTCCTTCAACAGCATAGGAGTAAACTTATCAATATTTACGGTAGTTTTCATAATACTTCGTTATTGGACATCTGTGATGTTAGTGTTCATGTATATATTGGGTATACTTTGTGGTAGTAAAAGGAGAAGTGTTTGAGATTTTGCCAGGTTGAGCCGTTAGAAAAACTTTGAAGATTTGTACTTACAGGAAGCAAAAATTCAGATTTCTTTAAGTATTTGATTTCTACATAAGCGAATGTAGTAGAAATTTGAGGTAGATGAGTAGGGATTATTGTATATACTGTTTCTGGTAAACACTTCTTTTAAGCCAAACAATGTATGTATTTTCCAGTAATGTTTCAATATGTTTGCCACGCTTTCTGTGACACACATAATCCAGAAGATTTACAATAAGCTACATTTTACTATTAGCATATTTTAGGTGAGATGTTCAGAATATTTTCAAGTATTACTAGGCATTTTTATTACAAAAGTAAGCTATTTATCTAATTATGATGTAAACATGTTAAACTAGCAAGGAATTCTCACCTGACTGTTAACATACGCTTGAGGTAATTTATTATTTCAACTGCCACGTTTTGACAAAGGTCTTCAGTTGAATAATTTACACATATCATAATACAATTTAGTAAAAATAAATATTAATTTTGATCCACAACAGCATCATATGTGAGTAGAGACAATGATTCAACTGGTTTTCACGAATAATATGACATGTTAAAGATTCGTTTTCATGGAAATAGGTATAAATACATACGTACGTGCGTACACACGTATACAAACAAACATACACAGATACACATGAATACATATATATATATCTCCCTCCCTCTCCCTCTCTCTCTCTCTCGCTATATATATATATATATATATATAGAAATATATATATACACACATGCATTCTTACGCACATATACATGCAATAATTTCTCTTTGACATAGTAATACTGATATCCAGTCCAGTTGTTACAATCCATCATACTTACAATTGAGGAGAAAGTGTCAGCTGAGTATAGAGACAAATAACATTTATTAAACGCCAACACAAAACAGGCTACATTATACGTTTAATGAACATACAAGCCAATGAATGTAATTACGTATCCCCTGTCCTTTTGTCGTCTACTGATTTGTGTACGCATGTATATATATATATATATAT
>NC_068989.1:61187480-61190657 GCF_001194135.2 Octopus bimaculoides
GTTGATCCGATCAACAGAACAGCCTGCTCATGAAAATTAACGTGCAAGAGGCTGAGCACTCCACAGACATGTGTACCCTTAGCGTTGATCTCGGTGAGAATCAGCGTGACACAGAGTGTGACAAGGCTGGTCCTTTCAAATACAGGTACAATAGAAACAGGAAGAAAGAGACAAAGTTGTGGTGAAAACTACAGCAGGGTTCACCTCGACCCTCTGCCGGAGCTTCGTGGAGCTGGAGGTGTTTTCGCTCAATAAACACTCACAACGCCCGGTCTGGGGATCGAAACCGCGAGTCCGCTGCACTAACAACTGGGCCATTATGTCTACACACACACACATATATATACCTATATATGTACATATATATATATGCACGCGCGCGTGCGAGAGTGTGTGTGTGTGTATTTATACATACATATAGATGTGCAAGAGTGTGCTGAAAATTTCCCGGCTTTGGGTAGAAGTATATACAGGAGGGTCAGTTAATTTTGATTTCATTAAACATATTACCCTGTCGGATTCACGCACATATTGCCGTGTCCTTGAGTTTTTCTAAGCCATGTAAAAGAAATCGGAATTTTGGGCCCCCAACCAGGCATTTTGCGATACCCTTAAAGCCAGGAATCTTTCGGCACCCCTTCGTATATACGCAAGTACATTATGAAGAATTTTACTAAATAACCCTGCAGTATTCGAAATGAAGCTAACTGCGCTAACGCAAAGCATTTTTATCATTCAGTATATTATTCTCCGCCTTCATGAGAGACACTAAATTATCTAGTTTATGTTTGCTTTTATCATGGCTCTTGTTATATGTAGTCGTTTACGATAGCGTTTTCCTGTTGTGCAACCTACTACTACTACTACTACTACTACTACTAGCTGATGTTTTACATGAATTTGTATATATTTTAATATCTGTCAGCATGTTTGCATTCGTATGAATTCGTTTAGGTATTTTCGCATTGAATACAACAATACGAAACACTTTCAGACAGTGCCATCATTATTTCTATTATTCAAAAACCACCCACACATTACGTACAAAATGAATTAAGAAAACGTCCCCATTACAAAAGGAAGGAAGAATAGAATTTGAAAAACAACCATAGTAAATAAATTGATACATATGTATTGCTAGACAGATAAATAGTTAGGCGGATACCTAACTAGATAAAGAGAGAAAAGCCACGATATTTGACACATAGTTAATCAAACTAGACGTATAGATTATAAATAATTCAGGTACACTAACCTCATGAAAATGTATGCGTATGTCAGTATTTACATAGATTCTATAGGCATCATTAAAATTTCAAATAGAAATTACATGGTTAGGAAAATATAGCTGAATATTATTGGAATTGTAATCGTATTTCCAGATTCTTATATTTTACTTGTTTCAGACATTTGACTGCGGCCATGATGGAGCATCGCCTTGAAGGGTTTTAGTCGAACAAATCGACCCCAGGACTAATTTCTTAAGCATAGTACATAATTCTAGCGATCTCTTTTGCTGGACCGCTATGTTATGAGGGCATAAATAAACCAAGGGGTGTAAAGCCTTGTTAGGGGACAACACGTACAAATACACATACACGTAGCTATAGAAATATATATGACTGGCTACTTTCAGTTTCTGTCTACGAAATCCACTCACTATGATTTTTCGAACCGAGGCTACAGTAGAAGACAGTTAGCGAAGATCCCACGCAGTGGAACTGAACCTGAAACCGTGTGGTTGGGAAGCATGCTTCTTACAACACAGTCACGCCTATTTGGGAAAGTTTCGGAGATTAATCTTGATAGGAACTTGCCCCAGTGATCAAGACCCTTTCATATATTTGCCAAAATTGCGACGGACTGCACATAGGCAAAAACGCACCGCGTGCGCGCATAGATGCATGCACGCACACACACATACACACGCACACACTCACGCACAAACAAATGAGAGGTACACGGTGATGATAGAACTCCATCGTCCTAGGTTGAGGTTTCAGTTTTCTGTCAACTGAAGTATTTGTTCTTGAAATAACGTGTAAACATTACAGACTCGTGTACCATCAACGTGATTCTTCGACAGAACCAATGCCGACAATGTATCTACTGAATTGCAAATAGAATCTAACCAGTGGTCTCCTAGATAGCTTTCGTGCACTCAGTTTATTTTCTCATGTTTGACCTGAAGCTACAGAAAAAACGATTTCTGGTTCAGTTTTTATACAAATGCGTGCTACGGTTCCAGGCAACCACTGCTTCGTGAGTGAATATGGTACACGAAAATGGAGTGCTGATGCCATTCGCATATGTATACTTGTATATATAGATACGTACATAGATACATACTCTCTCTTTTACTCTTTTACTTGTTTCAGTCATTTGACTGCGGCCATGCTGGGGCACCACCTTTAGTCAAAGTAATCGACCCCAGGACTTATTCTTTGTAAGCCTAGTACTTATTCTATCGGTCTCTTTTTGCCGAACCGCTAAGTTACGGGGACGTAAACACACCAGCATCGGTTGTCAAGCGATGGTGGCGGGGGGACAAACACAGACACACAAACACACACCCAACATATATATATATATACATATATATATATATATATATATATATATATATATATATATATATATACATACACATATATACGACAGGCTTCTTTCAGTTTCCGTCTACCAAATCTACTCACAAGGCTTTGGTCGGCCCGAGCCTATAGTAGAAGACACTTGCCCAAGGTGCTATGCAGTGGGACTGAACCCTGAACCATATGGTTGGTAAGCAAGCTACTTACCACATAGCCACTCCTGCGCCTATAGATAAATATATTTGTATATATTCTTTTATTCTTTTACTTGTGTCAGTCAGTCGACTGCGGCCATGCTGCAGTACTGCCTTAAGTGGTTTTAGTTGAAAAAATCGATCCCACAACATATTATTTGTAAGCCTAGAACATATTCTATCGGTCTTTTTGCCGAACCCCTAAACTTACACTGACATAAACACACCAACATCGGCTGTCACACGATGGTGGGTAACACACACACACACACACACACACACACACACATAGGCGCCACAAACACACACACGCACATACGCACACATATATTTATATAGATAGATACATTTCTTTTATTAGCCACACAGGGCTCAACGAAGATGGGACAAAT
>NC_068989.1:61190856-61196199 GCF_001194135.2 Octopus bimaculoides
AAAAAAAAAAAAAAAAAATTGGTGGTGTCGATCAAAAGGGAAAAAGGGGCAGTTCGATCAAAAGGGATCGAAAAAAAAGAAAAGGAAAGGCCGATCAATAGGGATCGTGTATCACACAGTAATGTTCTCGTGTAAAAAGAGGGGAGGACAGTTTAGGTTTAGCCGTGGAAGGAAAAGCCTACGGAAAAGACCACGGTAACCTTGGTCAATATTCTCATTGAAGAAACTATAACAGTAAGTGACTCTCTTTTGCCTTTTTGTTTTATTTATTTTTTCTTGTTCATAGGGTTATGCTCAAGATGGCTCCGTCGTTCACACGTGCCATCCTTGCTACATTCACCCATCTTTTTTTGAAGCATTCACTAGACAAGACTTCCCTTTCTACTCTCAACTTCCTCTTCAGGTAGATAGATAGATAGATAGAAATATAGATAGATAGATACATAGATAGATAGATAGATAGATAGATAGGCACAGAAGTGCCTGTGTGGTAAGAAGCTTGCTTCCGAACAACATGGTTCTGGGTTCAGTGCCTCTACGTGTCACTTTCCGCAAGTGTCTTCTACTGTAAACGGTTCCTCAAAATAGATCGATAGAATAAGTACTAGGATCGATTTGCTCTACTAAAGGTAGTGCGCCAGAATGGCCGCCGTCAAATGATTGAAACAAGGGAATAAGAGAAAAAAAATCATATACGACGAGCTTCTTTCAGTTTCCGTATACCATATTCAATCACAAAGTTTTGTTCGACATAAGGTGCCACGCATTGGGACTGAACCTGGAAACATATAGTTGTGAAGCATGCTTTTTACCAAACAGCCCCGCCAGCGCCGACATATGGCTTCATATGTGTATACATAATCAAAATAAGCAACAGGATATCAAGAGGTGATACAGTACGACCGTTTGAAGCGAATCCATTTAATTGAAGAATGCAATCATTACATCAATTTAAATGCACGGCTATCTGCGGCTGCATAAATAAATAAATAGAATATTTAATCAGTTGGACACGTTTAAATAATTTTAGTTTAATGCTCCAATAGAGCAAGAAGACTGTTCTTAGAAGTGAAGTATATTCTTAGAAGTGTAGTATATTCTTGGAAGTGTAGTTTATAGAAGTGTAGTATATTCTTAGCTACATTAGTGGCAACATGGATTCTTTCACTCTTCTTGTGTGTTTATCCTCCACCATCGCATACATTTTAGTATGAGTTATATAATGTTACCTCATGTTGTTGAAGCAAGTAAGATATTAAGACAAAGTAGGAAAGGTGAGATAGTGTACAAGTTGATGTGTGAAATATGAGTATATGTTTTTCAACCTTCCTCATTCCATCCTTTTGTTTATTCCTAGTGACATTATACAATACCTCATTTTTGTCTTTTTAAGATGTAGGCTGACTGATTTCCCATGTATTAGGTTTTTCGATCGCCTCAATATTTCAATATTCGCAGAATTAAATCAGATTTAAATCAGTGCGTCACCAAAAGCAACGAACAATATGCCTGACATAATTTAATCTTGCTCCTCTACAGTATGAAGTTCAGCATCGTCGTGGTCTATTTTCACTTTAATATTAATTTCTCTTGCAAATTGATTCAATCAGCTACACATAGCACATGTGCCTAATAAACGCAAATATTTGACATTTCTTCGAAAATGTAATCCTTGCTAGAAGGCATTTCGCTTCATTTACGACATTAATATCTTTGGAAAATGCACGAATGTCATATTTCCGATTTTCACCTGTAAACTATTACCCTTCTACCCAGTGAAATAAGAAACCAACATAAATGGCAACTTCCCATTAATGTTAAATGAAGTGTTCAAGTGTGTTGGAAGGCAACGAATAACTGGATTACTAAATCAATACGAGACTAATGTAGGATTTAATGAATCAATATTAAGCTAATGGGTGAAGCTCTTAATAACGAAGAAAAACATCATTTTCCAGTGTAACAGAACTTTGAAATATTTCTGAGCTTAGAAATTGTGGCTATTATAGAAATTACAGCTGTCACTCTTAATTCAGCGGAATGTGACATAATAATTGGTTATATTATTGGTTATTATTTATCATATTAGTTACTATACTGGTTATTATAACGGTTATCATATTATTGCAAAATGTCCCCAAAATATCATTAGATTATGACATCATTCCGTAGTAGGTTTCCCATATATTTATTTCTCTCTTTTTTTCGCACAATATTTTAAGTCGGTGAACTGGAAGAAGCGTTAACACGTTGGGCAAAATGCGTGATAGCATTTCGTTCGTCTTTATGCTCTGAATAAGTACATCAAAAAGATGTAGGTATATGTATGCCCGTGTGTTGAGTTGTATACGTGTACGTGTGTGCATGCCCGAATACACCTCTGTGCCTGTGTATGTTTGTATCTGCATCTCTTAGTTTAACATCAGGATTTATTTAATTCTCCCTGTTATTTAACAGTTTAGTGGCAAGAGATAGATTAACTTAAAACAAGTCTTTTTGAATTTCTTTCCTCTGTAAAGCTTTCAAAGCCGTATCCCAATATGGTTGCTTTGAAAAATAATGAAATCAGTAAAAAAAAAAATGAAAAAGGAAATAATAATAATAATATTCCTTTCTTCTAAAGGCACAAAACCAAAACTTTTGGGCTGGGTGTTAGTCGATTATATAGACCCTAGTACGTAATTGGTACTTATTTCATCGACTCCGAAAAGATGAAAAGCAAAGTCGACCTAAACAGAATTTGAACTCAGACCGTAAAGGCGGACGAAATACCGCTAAGCAATATGTCCGGCGTGCGAACTATTCGGCCAGTTTCTCTTTCTTGGTTTTATAAGTCGTAGCAGTAATTGTAAAATTGTTAGTGACGCTAAAAGCCAAGAGAATATTTCAAAAACTTCTAAATTTTCACACAAACGCACGTACACACACGCACGCACTCACACGCACGCACTCACTCTCTCTCTCTCTCTCTCTCTCTCTCTCTCTCTCTCTCACACACACACACACACACACACACACACAATCACACACACACCTATACCCACACAAACACATGCTTGAATTTATTTATGTATATGCCTATACATAGTATGCTAATATATATGTGCATATGAGTATGTGCCTGCTTATATTTGCTTGTGTAAATTTCACACATATTTTCTGCAACTGTCAGTAAATACATGGTCGTTGAGAGTTAAAGGGATTTCGCTCATCAACATATCGAAGACTCGCTATGGACACGGGTTATAATGAATGCCTGTACGGTGAAATATTTCCAAATGGGTATAATTTTTCTGCATTCAGTATTTTGAAAATAGACTGTTAAGCTCCAGCACCTTTTATCAATGTCTCCAGTCAAATAAACAAGTCTTGATATGAAGGTTCGATCTGTTGGAGATCGATACTATATTTCCCTAAAATAATACGTTATCTTCTTACATATGAAATATGGATGTAAAGGAACTTCGGCTGGACTGTCTTAATTGTCTGCTGCATCAGAATTGGCAATCCAAGCATCAAATGTGCCAGCGTAAATAGATTTTAATATAAGTTATATAATGTGTATACATACGCACACACTCACACACAGGCACACACTCAGGCACACATTCAGACACACACACGCGCGCGCGCGCATAAATAGATAGGTATACATATATGCATATATGGAAGAATACTTTCGCTTTATTAATATTTGCTATTATTCATATTGAAATCGGTGTCGTAATGTCTCTCTTAGTGACGCAATTGCCGGTCTTGAAGTCTTTCTTGACATCGTTATTTGTTATCAACCGACGAAGGTGATTTAAGAATTTTGTTCTTGGAAGTGTTTTTAGATATTTGGTGTAATTTTAGGTTGATTTCTAAGAGACACATTTAATTAAGTCAGCAACGCTGAGACACTTGACTTCACTACTTCCTTATCAAACGATGCAATTCGATAGCCGCACAGAAATCAAAACTGTAACTATTAATGTTAGTTGGTTATTAGATTTCTTCTCAAAGCAAAGTCGAGATGTCTGCAAATTTTTCTCTGCTGAACACAATATATTCATATCAATTCCATTATTTAAATCATTTTCTGATCTTTATAAACAAACTACATTCTAATGGCAAATGCATAAAGAAAATAGAGACACAATTAAAAAGAAAAAACAATATTAAAAAAGAACAATAAAAATACGAACGGATATATTCTCTGAAAATGTCATATAATATAGGTGAAGATGACGGCAATATGTTCCGAAAGTCTCTGCCGTTTTAATACGGTAAAAGAAATTGATATTCTATTACTTGGATTAAAACTTATGCACAATAACCAAATCAAATCAATATTTATGAGACATGTACATCATGTGCCTCCTAGTTGCATTAATAACACATATGTCGAAGATTGGATCTCTCAACTGCATTTATTGCTATGTTTGCCGAATACATTTGAAGCCTCTCTTCTTTCATTTATAGTTATGTGTAATTCAATGTGCAAGAAAGGTAGGAAATTATATAATAAACTTTTGAGAAAGAATACGAATAGGAATAGGAAAGATTAACTGCTGAGATGCATTCTCTTTTAAAATAACGAGTTACCACTTGGCCGAAGAAGCAAAATCAATAAGGAAAATGGAATCATAAAATAGCGATATACTCAATGAAGAAATTGCTTTCCTTCAGTACCTTGCACAGTGTGGAAACCATAACTTCAACTAATTTTTAGTAAACTTCTACTTTTGGAGGGAATATATGCGATGAGATTAGCTAAATGCACCATGTGTGGTTGATGTACACACATTGGTCAATATAATAAACAATACTAGAAATAAATGAGCGATACGTGCACAGGTTTTACTGCTTAGTTAAGAGTACGCTTCCTAATGATATAGTTTAACCCAGTGTTTGCCACATTGAGCATGAATCATCTACTGTAGTTTAAGATTGGCCTATACATTTTGAGTTGAATCTAATTGGATCTCTCTACAAGAATATTGTTCATCTATCTATCTATCTATCTATCTATCTCAACACCCGTTAAAAGGAGGACTGGGCATGCCGTGGTTGATGATGCGCAGACACGCGCTGAGACTGCGACATCTCCGGCTCTACGTAGACAGCGGTGAACAGGTGTGGTCACCGTTTGTGCGGCGCGCTTTCCCGCAGCTCGTCTCCATGACCGAACTGCAGTCATGGATCAAGAAGAGGCCGAGGAAGGGCGAATGGCACCGCGAGTGTCGCGCTGCTCTTCGGCAACTCCAACAACCCGGGTCAACTTTGAGCGACTGCATCACAACTAACGCATTCTATAGTGGATTAGTGGAGGGAAGGTACGACGACGATCTCGGGGCGAAC
>NC_068989.1:61197030-61197661 GCF_001194135.2 Octopus bimaculoides
TGTATTTGTCCCATCTTCGTTGAGCCCTGTGTGGCTAATAAAAGAAACGTATCTATCTATCTGTCTGTCTGTCTTGACTGACGTCTGTTTGTTTCACTGTCCATTTGTCTGTTTCACTGTCTACCTGTCTGTCAGTCTGTCTATCTATCTATCTATCTATCTATCTATCTATCTATCTATCTATCTATCTATTTGCCTGCCTGTCTCTCTACTTATCTATCTAGTTATCTCTATCTATCTATTTGTATGACTATCAATCTATCTAGCTTCCTCTATACAAACACACACATATATTTTTAAGCGTCAAAGAGAAAGAGAGAGAGAGAGAGAGAGAGAGAGAGAGAGAGAGAGAGAGAGTAGAGGGAGAAACATATAGAAAGCAAAAGAGAGAGAAAGAGAAAGAGAGCAGTATTAGTTCCAAATTCTGTGCATCAAAGGCACCACAACTTTTGTAGCTGATTGCGATATTGCACAATGCGCTGAATGAACGCGAATAAATGGTGTATAAATTGTTGGCGAATATTTCTTTGAATTGTTTGGCAATCGAATGCACTCATGGCGGTTAAGTTTGTGATGTAGGGAATTGTTTTATATCTATTATATATATATATATATATATATATATATATAT
>NC_068989.1:61198667-61200448 GCF_001194135.2 Octopus bimaculoides
TATATATATATATATATATATATAGATAGATAGATAGATAGATAGGGGGTATATTTTGTACATTAGATACAGTCTTTGGCGAGTGGATTGTTTATAATGATAACAAATAATTAGAGGCAAATTAATGTTTATTATATTTTTCATTTCGAAGTCATAAGGCATAAAGCGATATATTTTACTGGAAGTTATTTAGCATAGTGTAAATGCGCATGGGATGAAAATTTGATGGATTTTGGTTGGGTGCATGTACGTGAAAAGAGGATGTTAAAGTTTTTCATAGCTTCATACCGATATAGTATGTTAAGACTAAAAATGAAAACCTAAGCATTAAACATATTTCTGTATTACACATGTAATTCAAACCGTCGCAACTTAGATGCATTTCACTGCGTTGTAACTGGAATCTGTTTCCACCGTGTCTGCATCTCCTTCGTCATATATTGTTTTGTCAGAATCACACTAATAGACATCAGATAAGGTGTGTTGCTCAGCGATTTAACTATGACAATTAAAGCCTATTCTGTATCAAATAACAGTGTGAGAGATAGTGGTGTATGAACATAAGTCACCATAGATACTAATGTTCATGAAGTTTTCTGAGTCCTCTAAAGAAGTCAAGTGCATGTACTGTCCAGATGGTTTTGAAAGTGCTTCTTATACTCTATATACGCTCAATTACATTCGTTGTTTTGAGCGGTAGTCGTTGAATCGCAGATTAAATGTTGTCCAGCAACTGTGGTTTTCTGATACGTTTGCAGTGAATCATCGGCAGTTATTGTCTTTTCCTCTTAAATGGAAAATTTTATGTTCATCAATACATGCTCTTCTTGGTCATACAAGCCTAACTGACATAGACGTGACTGCCTTACGCTTAAATGGAGGCGCTTCCAAACCCATTTATAAATACACATAAATACACAAATCATTTCAAGTATAGATTCCCGGCCACCGAGCTTTTTCGGATAGCGAATAATAAGCGTGGGTAATGTAAGAGCAGGCAGTGCATGTGAAAAGATGCTAGTTGACTTATAGTAGGGAAAAATAACAAATGGCGTATAAATTCAGGTTACAAATGCTGAAGAGCGAACGTAAATCATTAATAATATATTCTATTCAGACAAAATGTTAAAATATCGCTAAATATAAAATGATAAATATAAAGGCAGAGGGCAACCAATTTTATTCAGTACTTTAGTGATTGTCTTTTCCTCTTAAATTGAGAAACATATGTCCATCACTATATGCGCTTCTTCTTGGTAATACCATCGTAATTGTCATATACGTGGCTGGTTTGATAAAACCTGCGCTTTATAAAGGTGTTTGATAGTACTAATATATTTCATGAATTTTGTGATTACAAGATTTCAGAATTCATGTTGAGTAAGGTATGTTTGTCGAAAAATATAAAAATTGACTTATAAGTATATACATTCAAGTATAAATACACTGTTAAATAATTCACTCTTTGCCACAATATTAATCAATACGTGGTTTACCACCACTACCTCCCCATAACAACATATATACGTGACAGTCCCAAGAATTAAATATTTCTACTCTCTTGGGTTAAAGAAAGAGTAGATATGTTGTAATTAATCACGTGCAGCAACAGTATCAACAACAACAGATATTTTACCAAACCTCCAAGAATGGCTTTATTTGATCACAGCATAATTTAACCGTTCACACATGACTGAAGTGAAAAACGATTGCCACCATAGAGACTATAGGCCTATATATATATATATATATATATATATATATGTATATATATATATATA
>NC_068989.1:61201173-61204255 GCF_001194135.2 Octopus bimaculoides
AAGTAAAATATAAGGCCTTGTGTAGCCTTTGTGGTGTTAAAATATGGTTGTCATAGATGTATTAAAATAGTGATACAGTCTTTGACACAGAAAATAACACACAAACACACACGCATGCATACATACACACACACATGCACACACACACACGCACACTTCGCCACAACAAATATAGCACACACATACAACCGAAAACTACAGACATCATACCCACATGTACACACAGACGCACAAAGGTATACTCAGTACAAACACGAACAGTACGTGCACGTACACACACATAGACACCACCCTGATTAACGTAACACCCACGGACATACACAGAGCCCCAGACAATAACAACACACTCACACATCCATACACACTCACACACTCATACACACTCAAACACCCTTATACACTTACACACCCATACACACTCCTCACTGACCTCTAAGACCAGTCAGAAAAAAACCCCACACATACACAAGCACATATCTATACACACATACATAGAACCGTGCACACGCACACAAACACCCTCACCAACACACCATCTTGAACTCTAAGACCAGTCTGAAAACCACTGAACCATGACAGACTAGCCCACAAACAAAAAATCATTTTCATTCCACAAACTATGCGAATGCTTTCCCCCACCAACCGACCTCCCCCTACTATTTCTAAAAATAGCAGCCAGCCTTGCCAAACACACATTCATAACTGGAGATGAAAGAAAAAGGTTGGTCATTCCCGTAAAATTCTGTATACATACTTAAATATGATTTCTGATGAAGTTTTGACTAAGCAATACACGCTTTCTCCTATCAAAAACTGTCTACAAATTCTTTCTGTATATATGCTTATATACAAACATGATTTTTGATGAACTTAACAAATAATTATGAATTTATTTCACTACCTATTTTTAACACTTTTATATAAACTGTTTAAACAAAAAGCTCCTCTTAGCATTTTCTCATTGTCAATGATTCTATTTCTTAACATTTTCTTATCATTGTCAAAGAGTGCATCACTGTATCTTAATACACCTTTGATAACCATTTTTAACACAAGGGCTACACAAAATTCTCACAATTTAAACTTGGAAATTAAAATTTAAAAAAAAATAGTGAAACCGTTCAAGTCAATAAACATCTTAAAAAGAATTCTGCATTTTCAAATCTCTACTCCTATATATATATATATATCTATATATCTATCTAAGGGATTGATGTATCCGTAAGCACTCCTGGTGTATTACCTCGTTATAAGGTATACGGTAGTAGGTAATATAACGGTAAAACTCTGGTTTAATATATAGAGAGAAGATAAGAAATGGAGCAAGAATTAACAATAAGAAGTGGATTATTGGTGTTTAAAAGTCATTATTTGATTAAATTTAGAACATTTACAGCTGTTTCTGTTTATAAAATTGGAGTAAATTTACATTTACCTCGTTACATTTAATAAACATCTATAAGAAGTAGGATAGCCATAAGAAGTATGCATTTGATAGTTTGATCAACCACGGTTGATATGTAACTACAAAGCAAATACAATAAAGACATGTTCATTTAGGAGTGGTAAACTGCAGATATATGTCACTCAAAATGAATGATCCTAAGGACTATTTCATAATATTAATGCATAAGTGCGAGGTGAGCATAGAGTATTTTAAGTTTATGATTTATATACGCTTATCGAAGCAATCAGCTATCGCTTTCTCCTATTACAAAATTATCCATTATTCTTACAACACAAGATTCTATTTTTAAACATATCTACATGCTTAAATGTGTTTGGCTTAGCATACATCTTTTCGTGTTTATGCATGTTTGTTTCCGTGTGTGTCTGTATCTGTAGTTGTATCTTTGTGAGCAAATTTGCAGGTGTGAACTGGTGCGTGCTCATGCGTGCAAGGCCATCACTGGGTGGGCTTTGTAATCGAGATCATATATATCTGCGTGGGTTACTCCACAATCTTCTATTAAAATTTATTGCACACAACAAAACAATTTCTACATTCACGGCATTAATTCGATAGGCAGTCCTTTTAAAATGATGTATCATTGTGTTCCCAGGATTTTGCTATCAACGCATCAACTGTGGTGCAAATGGTGATATTCATAATTTATATATGTGTATGTGTGCACTTGTGAGCCTATACATACGTATATGCATATCATCATCATCATCATCATCATCATCATCATCATCATTATTACTATTATTGTTGCTGCTATTCGTAGTGTGTCTATCGATCACATATGCAGTAGGTCGACAGCAACGGGACAAATGGATAATATTGTTGATTACATTAAGATAGATTCCGATCAATGCTGCATAGTAGACTATAACGCAATCCGTTGTTGCCTTCGCTTGGTATATGCATTGGAATGGCTTGTATACGCCGTGTGCAAAACTGTCCTTGATTTTCTGTGCGTAATAGCTACTGGTCACGACATTAACGTTAGTCTGGAATTAGCTTTGCGGACATACGTCGGTACACCCACACAAACAGTTGCATATATACCGTTTAACTAAGTTTTCTTTGTTTCTGCATCTACACAACATATTCTCGCACAATCATACACGTATATTATATACATGTTTATACACACACAGGCACACAGCCGCACAGACACACACATACATATATATCGGGAGAAATTACTAGAAATACAAGTTTGTATTATTTGTTCCTATCTACGTCTGGCTTTTATCTTTTATCTCTTACTTGATTTAGCCACTAAACTGCAGACATGCTGGAGCGCTACATTGAGCAATTTGTTTTAAAGCGTGGTGCTTATTCTATCGGTTCGGTTTGATCGAACTGCTACGTTATGGGGGCGTAAGCACACCAACAACAGTTGTCATTCGGTAGTGGGGAGACAAACAAAGACACAAAAAAGCACTCCCCAGACACTCACACACAAAAACACACAAGCACGCACACACAAACAAACATGCACGCATGCACACACAAACACATTCACAAGCACACACACGTTCATAAACACACACGCATGTGCATATACACACACACGTACATACACACACACACACACACACACACGCACACACACGCACACACATATAT
>NC_068989.1:61204265-61205196 GCF_001194135.2 Octopus bimaculoides
ACACACACACACGCACACACACGCGCACACATATATCAGGCTGAGCAAAAAAGTAACCGACATTTTGAAGCATAAAATTCATCACAATATATTTCAACACCGCAGAAATTTTACGCATCAAAATGAATACCATTACAATCAATACATTTTTGTTTGTCAACGAGTTACAACTTTGTTTATTCCAGTAACATAAAAATCTGGAGTTCTGGAGTTGATGAAGTCTATGAACACAGTTTCAGCATCTGTTTAATTTTTGAACTCTTTCTCTCGCAGGAAACCATCAAGGTGCTCGAAAAAGTGGCAGTCGGCAGGAGAAAGGTCTGAGGAATAAGCTGGGTGGGGAAGAACTTTGTAGCCAAGTCCTCTTCAATTTCATGACAATATGTTTCTGCACTAATGGTTTTAGTGAGTTTTAAGAAGTTATAGTTGATGAGTCGATCAGTACACCACCAATCAGTCACCATTACCTTCTTTTGGAAGAGCTTGGGTTTAGGGAAGTTTTTCTCTGCTCCATTTTGGTCCGACGCTGCGAAGAACGTTTTTTATTGTTGTACAGAATCTACTTTTCATTACAAGTGACAATAGCGCCGAGAAATGGATCGATTTGGTTACGGAGAAGAAGCGACGAGCAAATTTCATAACTGCGCATTTTCTGATTTTCATTCAAATCGTGTGGTACCCATTTGTCGAGCTATTTTAATTTTCCGATCGCCTGCAAATGGTTGCAGGCAGTCTTCTGGCTAAATTGATGTTTTTTTGCCAGTACTCGAGTGGTTTTACGTGAATCTTTCTCAATAACTGTCTTTAATTGACCGTCATCGATGACAGATGGGCGTCCACTCTGCTTTGGATCTCCACTGTGAAATCGTTTAAACCATTTTCGAGCTGCCCACTCACGGGTCATTTCCTCACCAAACGTTCCGTTGATATC
>NC_068989.1:61205439-61207030 GCF_001194135.2 Octopus bimaculoides
CACTGCAAAAAGCCGGTACAAATTCTTCATGGTACAAAAAGTTGTTCACTTTTTACACAACCTGATATATGACAGACTCCTTTCAGTTTAAGCCTGTCAAATCCATTCAAGCCTTGCTCGACCCGAGGCTATTGTAGAAGACAGTCGCCGAAAATACTACGCAGTGGGGCTGAACCCTGAATTATGAGGCTGGGAAGCAAACGTCTTACGATACAGCCATACTTGCACCTATCTATCTATCTATCTATCTATCTATCTATCTATCTATCTATCTATCTATCTGTCTGTCTATCTAACTATCTATCTATCTATCTATCTATCTATCTGTCTGTCTGTCTGTCTGTCTGTATGTCTGTCTGTCTGTCTGTCTGTCTGTCTGTCTATCTATCTATTTATATGAGTGTTTGTGTGTGTGTATACGTCTCTGGGTGTATATGACTGTGGGTGTCTTAGCGTGCATGCAGGCTTGTACGTAGAAGCGGACTGAGCTAAAGCCTGCCTAAGGATATATGGATGAACATATTTTCAAAAAAGTCATGTTGAGTCACTCGTGTAGATTATGATATGCTTACCGATATCTTTCCGTTTCTTGTGGAGCAATGTCTGCGTATAAATATAGTCGTGTGCGTGGGATGTTTGTAGACGATAAAACAAATATCTCAGATCTACAAAGAATCTGCTTCATTTGCTTCTGAATCTTAGTTTAGCGGCAAAACGAATTCTGCATATTTCTTATCGTTACGTGTATATTCATATGTAAAATGTATTCCAGCAGAGACTACCAGTCTATTTTTCTAAGCAGAATATAACACGGAGTAGATTATCTTATTTATCATTGGTTTTATAACATAGCAAGATTCACATATTATTTCTAGCTAGTCAAGCAACTACCAAGATATCTGCCTCCGTGGACGAAGATCGTTGTATGAACAACAAGCAAATTTCGTAAGCCGTGGTCAAAGAAGTGGTATTTTCCTTTCACTATTTAAACATAAATATAATTCTACACGTAATTTTACTTACTTTGTTTTCTATCATTTTTTTTTCAATCCGTGATACATCACGCACTCATACTCATATACATGATACTTAGATTACAAGTTTTTCTGGGATCATTTGAAAACAACGAAATGGTGGACTTACTGTAACTTAACATTTGTCAGCAGCTCCGTGCTGTGATTCTCTGCACTTACAATGAGATGAACCTTCAATCAGGGAAGCATACGCTCTTTTACTACATCAAAATAATAAGATGAACGGTACGTAAATGATAAGTAGACTCATTTGCATATTAAAATAATTTACATCTAGCCCAGTAATGTTAATGTAGCATTACTGTCAATTGATTACTTGGTTACGAACGCTCTATCTCTTTAGATGCAGCATATATACACATGCGAATATATAGTTGAAGTTTATTGAAAAACAAAAGACGAAGACAGGTGTATGAACAACAAGCAAGTGGATTAGTTTGACGCTCGGGAAACTGAAAAAGTTTTTGCGTTTCGACCCTACGCTCTTCAGCATAAAAGAATAAGGAAATGACCAGAGAGGGAATGGAAAAGACTTGTAGATTTCAGAGGTCCATATA
>NC_068989.1:61207246-61209059 GCF_001194135.2 Octopus bimaculoides
TATATATATATATATATATATATATATATGTATGTATGTATATATAGACATATATTGATTTATATTTATATATCTATATAATAATCCTCTTGTTTGTTCTGCCGTTATACATTAGTTAGAGAGATGGACGTGACTTGAGTGAGCGAGGAGAGATGGAGAGAAGGAGGAGTGAAGAAAGAAAGGATGAAGTAGACAAAGGTGATTAATGTTAGTACAATTAGGTCAAATACGTCATGTGGTCAGATGATGCTAGGGGTGAAGAACGACAAAAAAGACAACGAAAGGAAAAGACAGAGAGAGAATTGTTAACCCTGTGCTGTTGCGAAGAAATCCTTATTACGTGGTTAGAATTTAGATGAAGTGAAAGGTAGATAGATAGATAGAGAGGGAGAGATCAACAGGGAAGGAATAGATGAAGAGACAGTAGTGGTGGTGGTGTGTTGATAGTGAAAAGTTGTTTTGTTTTTAGAGAACTAGCTATTTTTTATAGTGACCATCGCACACGCTTAAAAGCAATTCATTGTGTGATCACTTAAGAAATCGATATTTGGCTATAAGGGTTAATTTAGCTTATGCTCTGGATTCACAAGAAACTTGGTTGCAAGCTGCCCGACAAAGGATAGGCAGATGTAGAGCGCGGATCAGAGAAGCAAAACGAAAAAAATATAAAAAGAGAAAAAAACAACACCAACGGAGACGTAAGAAAATGAATATAGACGAAAGTGAAGAAAATTTAAAGAAAGCTAAACTACGAATGCTATAGAAATGCAAGTCATCATTTCTTTCATAAATAAGTCTTCTTATATTTTATACATTACGGGGAATTCCACATGTGACACTAGTATACATAAATACGTATATGATTATATATGAGTACACAGTATTCATAAAACTAATTAGGCCAAAATGCATCTAGGAACACAAATACGTTCACATATATTTTGTACGAGTAATTCTTCATAAAGAATATAAAAGTACTGGTCATGATGGTTTGTTATACTTTTAATCATAATTTTTAACATTTATATGAATAATCGTGTAGTATTATTGGACATCGCAAGTCTCTTTCCACACAGAAGCTAAAAATCCAATCTCCCCTCTGTCTTTAAATTTCGAGAACATTTGACCTTAGATTTCATACTAGTCTGAAGCAGCTATAGAACGGTCAGCATCTTATATGTATGTATGTTTTCATTCTTCAACGAACTGAACATGCAGTTTTGATGATTGCAAGCCGATTAAAGTAGAACTATTAAAATCGTTACGGAGTTATTGATTATTAAAAGAGTATCTGTTGTAATTCACTTTCGAATCAGAATCTGAGCATTATATTGTAATATAATTATAGGTTAATATAAGTGTAGATACACTGTACCTGAAAACACGACGTTACAATAGCAGCTGGAACCTATTTAATCGTATAGCCAGTCATACAATAATAAACAACTAACAATGCAAACCAAAAATAAGAATAACATGATATTGTAATGCGCCTAAAACCATCATTTGAAGTAGATTTCGCTAGTCAAAAAGCTTTACAATGTGTGTTATGCTGCAACAGTACGGTAGACGTACATTTTATGTGAGATCCACTCGAGTAGAATATATGATACCATAATTAATGGAAATACTTATATAATTAACGTAGATGAATATAAAAATATTCTCACTAATAAGTCCAGTTCGAATATTTATAAAATATTTTATTCAATTAAGTATTTTAATAAATTAGGTATTTCGAAGTTAGACATTATACAGTCTATGCTACATTATTAAGTTGCACCATTTCGCCTGTATCGTCAATGTAATTTAT
>NC_068989.1:61209882-61211663 GCF_001194135.2 Octopus bimaculoides
CGTATATACATATACATACATACATATATATACATATATATATATATATATATATACATATGAATGTCTGCATATATATATTTATATAGACATATATGTATGTATCTACCTACCAATACACTCATACACACACATATATATGTATACATACACACACACATATATATATATAAATATATACATATACATGTATGTATGTATATATGCTTATGCCTTTTACATGTACGGGAATTCGTCGGCTTCCCTCAACTAACGGCTGTTATTGAAATAGACTTGAGAGTAATCTTTAAGAAATATGCATAAATATTTTTTTTCTAATCTTAGAGTTTGATAAATCTGTGCTGAGTGCTGGGAGCTAAAAAAAACACCTGCTTAGTACACAGGATAATGAATTCTATCCAACATAACATGAAGCTGATCATTTACAAATTCCTTCCCGTGTAATGTAAATCTGCCTATCATCGAATTGTAAGAGAATCAATATTGTAGTTTCTGAATTTGGCACAGTAAGTATGGCATTGCTCAGCAAAGTAGATCTTAATCACATTACTAGGAATGTATGTGTTTAAAATATAATCGCAATTCTTATTTACTGAAGTAGTTACAGATCCATTTCTGAAGAGCCTAACAAGGTGTCTACATAAAGTTAACATGGTCAGATTTTCCCTTATAGAATCAAAAACAACTCAGTATACGTAGTGATGAACTGAACGGTGAAACAATTTGAGAGAAATAGAAATGGACGAATATTTTGTATTTACTTGTAACTACAATAATTTTCTTTAAAAAAAACACACACACACACACACAGACACTCACTCGCACGTACGGACACATATATGCACACACATACAAATTCAAAGATACATTCATGTATACGTACATGAATGCATACATAAAAATCCACTTCATAGAGCTAGAAATCCGAAAGACACTGAAATCCCTTGGAAATCTTCACAGATATAATGATATCGATAGGCTCTACTCAAGAAGTGATGAAGGATGTAGAGGCTTGTGATCAGTGTATACATTTTTCGGTCGTCGTATTGTCTCTCCCAGACAGCACATTTTAAACAACTGCAAAAATTAATAAATTTACTTATTGACTGAAAGCGGAAGAGAAAATCCTGTGCCAGCAGCAATTTTGTGAGGAAGCACTCCTTTCCTGATGATCTGCCATACTACCTCAAATCCACCGGACTATCATACCTCAATGAAAACTAGGGTGTGAAACGGTCAGCATACCAAAACAGCGCAATGCATGCGTATGTTCTCGAAAGCTTGAAGAAGACAGAAATAACATGAAGCTCAGCCTGTCTTGGACTAGTGACCGCCACATCACGTTAGACATCGAAGGCTTCACATTTGCAGTCTAAGAAGTGCAATTATTCATTGCCTGCTGACTTAAGAAATTAATATTTGTCTATAAGGGTTAGTATAGCCTAAGCTCTGGATTTACGACAAATGCAATTGCAGGCTGACGGAAAAAAAAACATGCGCAGATATAGAGCACAGATCAGAGAAGAACAACGGGAAAATATAAAAAAAGGAAGATAAACACAACACCGACAGAGACGTGAGGAAATGAATTTCGACGAAAGGGAAGAAAAGCTAAACTACGAATGATATAGAAATGCAAATCATCATTTCTTTCTTACATAGGGCCTCTTAATTTTTTCCATTATGTGGAACATCCAGAGATCCCACTAGTATACATAAATACGTATACATATATATATATATATATGCGTATCTATGTTACATAAATATACATACATATA
>NC_068989.1:61212034-61216470 GCF_001194135.2 Octopus bimaculoides
GTCTGTTTTTTTATGTTTTATTTATATTCCTGCAGAACCAATGTGGGGTATAGAATATGGAATATACAATATATAATATAAAATAAAATAAAATAAAAATGGATGGCACCATGAAATAAAGTATTGAATGTAGATGAAATATTGAGTGTTCAATATAAAGGATCAAATATATAAATATAAATATAAATATATAAAGGCGACTCGAGTTTCAGGGCTATTTCCCTTCGTCATGGCCGGTATGACAGACTTTAACAGATATATATATATATATATATATGCGTATCTATGTTACATAAATATACATACATATATACGTGTATGCGTGTGTGTTTTGTTTGTATGCGTGTGTGAGTAGCAACAGTAACTGGCCATCTGCTGCAGTATTCGTCCAGTGATAACATCGTTTTTGAACGTGATGCTTTAAAAAATTCTATGCAATGGAAGAAAACGAAAATCGCCTCAGTAGCTGGTAACAGGAAAGCCAGCGAGGTTTCAGTTTTCTTAGGCGTTGTCAGTGGTGTATACTCAAACCAACCCATTCGCTTAGAGGTGATCTATCTACTCGAATATATGAGAAGTAGTGAAACAAATATTCAAAGTAATGCGATTAGAATCTCGGTTAAATAAAATCCCTTTACCGCAATAAAAACAGATTTAGATTAACATAGTCATCTGCTTATTGTGCTTAATGTTGATTCACTATTGAAAGGTAATTTATCGAGGTAGTTTTCGAGAGATAACAAATGATACATGAATATTGGCTTAGTTAGGTTTAGGAATAGTGTGTACTTACATCTAATCATATGTCTAGAAGCAATCGTCACCCATGTCATGCAGGTAATAGGAAACATATGGCTTCAGTTGCATTAGGAATTGCTGTTTGGCTGTTTAGCCTTTATATGCATTAGAATCATCATGGAATTAAAATAGCAGAACTAGAGTCAACAAGGCACAACTCGCTTGGCATGAAAGACATTGCTGTTATGACTTCTCTGTATCTTCCATCAACTCTGGATGCAAAAATTTTACTTTCTGACGCCTACATCAATGGCTTTAGGAAAGGCTATATGACCATTTCTTCCCTACTTCGCAATGTATTGTGGGTATGTATGATTTCTTTGTTCTTGAAGCTGAATATGCCTTAGATATATTTGAATAAGTTGTAATTTAACAATATGGTATTAACCATTAGTGGTGATTATTGAAAACCTTACCATCTACCCCCACAAATACATATTGATATGTGTGTCTGCTTCTGAGTATTTATGTGTGCGTTTGTGTGTCCTCTTTAGAGAGCAGCACATTAAATATCAATACCGTGAAAATGAAGTTATTGAGCATTTCGGTATAACTATATTCCTGTAGATTTATTTTAAATCTATCATGTGCTCAACTCATCTACCTAGCCATCATTCTGTCCATCTCTGTGTTGAAACATATATACGTAACGAGATAGATATCCTGCTGTGTAGTTATATAGGTAGAAAACAAGAGCTATATTCACACATTTGGTGATCAATAAGTACGTCTGTTAATACATCTATACGTACATAGAGACAAATATGGATATACAGTATAATAACAGAAACTGATAATTGCATAGAGATGAATAGCTATAGTTAGTCTCTCTTTCATTCACTTTCACTCCATATCCACCTGTTCCTTTCTGTCTTTTTTTCGCTGTCCATTTCTTACTCTTACCATTTCTCTATTTCGCTCTCTTTTTCAGCAAGCTAAACGGCTGGAATCGGGACACTATTGTACATATTTGATGTTTGACAATTCAATCACTATTAACAATAGCGAGTCAATAAAATGTCGCCATCTTTTGTATTTCGCTTTGGTGGAGTAGACAGCAGGGCTACGTGGTGTATTTTTCGAATAATATAACAAACAGGCTGGACAATAAGATGGTGCAAGTATCTTAGATCTGTTTCGTGATATTATTAATCAGTGAAAGTTGCAATGAAAATGAATATACAATATATTATATTAATTTTACATTTTGAATAGCACTTTCATGTGTAATATTAACACGAATGCTGAAGAGAGGCAACATAACCTTAAAATGACGTAGCTTTTTAATAAACTGTTGGCATTATAAAACAAAAACATCTTTTAGCATGTAGTTTTACTGAGGATCTACAGCGTGTTATAATATGATTTTGCTTTTGACTACCAAATATTTTCCCAATACATGTTGCGAATTTAGATAAAATTATACTTTGTTTAAATTGGAATTTATTTAATTTGGTATTTATTTAATTTGGCATTTATTAATTTGCTATACTAATGTGCCATTTGGTTCTAGAATTAAGGTTATTCCAATTATTCCAATGAGAAAGATGATTAAGTAATGTTTGCCTTATAGACCAAACAGTAAACTGGAAGTAATATATCAATGCTATAGGCCGTAGGAGTACTCTATAATTACCGAACAACACTGGGCAGCAAAAAAAGATTTATTGTATGCTACCAAGAGAAATAGAGCTGTACTAAACTAAATCAAGTACGCTGATTTCGAATCTGGGCTCAGAATTGCTGTAGCACGTCTGGATGTTGAGTTATGTGCATAATTATATATTAATGCTATATTAGAATCAGGAATAGTTAAGTTCAAGATAAAACATTATTATAATAGTATATTAGTACTGTATATAGTAAATTTATGTTCAAGGCAAATAGTATTATAATATAATGATATATAGCATATTTATGTTATGGGAATGCTCATTTTATTTTTGGTATGCTCAACTCAGAAATGTTTGAGACACTTGCTCTTGCGCTTTTGCATCGTGCTGGCCTCCCGTTGTAGGAACCAGCAGCAGTCACCCATCATGTGTGGATTGAACTGGCTTTGATACCTCGTTTCCATCTCAGATATGTCCTGGTGGAACCTCAGCTCATGCTCGTCATTAAGGGCACCAAGATTCGTTGAAAAAGATCGAGAGGATAATGCAAGAAGTGCATTTTAAGGGACATTCGGCATCCTATTCTTTTATTCGCTGTTAGCATGTTGTTTATTAAACCAGCATAGTTTTCAAATCTATTATTTCCCATAGCGTTCTGTACAACTAACATGAATGAATCCCATGCCGTGAACTCAACTGGTTTCGGTTTACCTCAGTTTTCCGTCACTTTTCTCTGAACGGAATTTTAATTTTAGGTGCTGGAAGCCACCACAACTCTCGTCTGTCATTGCTTTTACGAAGTTTTCATGAGGCCGAATTTGATGTGAAGGGGAGGAAGGAAGCTCTTTCATGGGTCTACCAGTGCCATATGCTGCACATTGTACCGACCAACTATGCGCTCATCCCTTTTTGGCCAGTATTTTACATTGTAATAATTGTGACGTCACGGATGTTCCAAACACACAAGAAGCACATAATTTTTGTATATCCCAGCTGCAGTCCTAGGAGGGAAAATCACCTTTAAAACACCACAAATATTCCACTTGTGAACTGATTAATTAACTCATTTCAGTAAGTGTTTCATCGATTCATAAGTTTCTTCCATGGCGACAATATGACCCAGAGGAATGGAAGGTTTTTCATTACAATTATATGACAACACAGCTTTAAGGCTAATCTTATTCGAGTCTATAAACAATTTCCTTTCGTTAGTTACATGCACGTGTCTTAGTTTTTGTATGAGTGCATTAACATCATACAGAAACAAGCATTATTTTCTTGTTTGAAAAAGACAGATGTGCCTTTATGGCAAGAACAGAAGATAGAAATTTTCGGACTTTGCTGTAGGAGATTCTGTTGTAGTTTGGATCCCAAAACTTCTGCCTCCTCCTTTGAAAATGCTAGGTCTCTTACTAAATCGTTCAGATCTTGTTTAAACTAGCCTGGCTCATTATTCTTGGAATCACCTAAGTACTCTTCGTTGACAGGGGTTTATCAAGCAACGTGTCAAGATTTTCGAGTGAATCATGCGAGAGGGGAACTGGGACAGTGTTCTCGAAGTCATGTGGCCCCGGTTTTAGAGTCAATTTAAAATCTCCATGCACAATTTTTACTTTGGTCTTCTTTGGAAAAACCACTAATATTAGTCATGCAAAACTAACAATCAGATACATGACTAGTTGGCTCACGCCATACCATTGGTGCAGCATAAGGCATTCCGTTCCGTTTTCCATTCAGCGACTGTGTAAGCCCTGAGAAACACATAGTGCAGCATATATGAGGTGCCCACCTTTTGTCTTGGTCCACAACTTTAGGCCCGGAATAATATTTATAGGCAACTTTTAATTCGGTGACAATGTTCCTCCGCCTGTCACCCGGAGCAAATTTTCCACAGACATAACAAATGTTGTCTGGATGATCCACACAGTCTCTCTTATTCATCATCTAACACAATGAACACAGTTAAAACAGTAATCCTGCAGATCGATATATATATATATATATATATATATATATATATATATA
>NC_068989.1:61217163-61218484 GCF_001194135.2 Octopus bimaculoides
TATATATATGTATATATATATATATATACCACGAGTGATGGCAGCGCAAACGACACTAAGAGTTACCAAGAACGAACTGACGTATTTTGAAGTGCATACAATACGTCAGCGCCATCTATTGCTAAACTAAACAATGAACTTTCTCATCGTCTGTTTCATTGCTGTTATATCTTTAATTTTGTACTAAAACCGCTTTCATTAAAGCAAATTTTATAATACGGCCTATATCTAGCCAAAAGTATAGTATTATCTTGCGCATGCGCATAAATCAAAATCCTGACGTGCTACAACAATTCTGAGTGCAGATCCAGAATCAGCATCCGATATTTAGTCCAAAACATCTGATTTTACCCCATGAATAAAATCTTTGTTGTCCATTGCCATCGATTCATTTATACATTTCGGTTCCACTCATCCGTCGGTCATGATATATAAATGATATCACAATATTGCATTACCTCGTGTCATTGCGGTATTGTTTAATTTCTTTTAAAATCACCTCTCCTATGAAATGTTTATCTAAATCTGTCTCTTTTGTGATATATTTACCTGAAACTGTCTCTTCTGTGAAATATTTATGAAAAACTCTCTTCTGCGAAATATTTATGTATTTACTAACCACTCCTAAGTCCACTCATTACACATTTAGTTCCTTTCGATATCAAATCAACCTCCGCATCTTCACGATGATTAATTTCTCAATGTTTCATCATTAAATTATAGCAATTAAAAATTATTTACGTGATCGTTGTTTCTCAACAACATGAAGTTATCATATTGGACAAAAACTGCATTAATCTCACCATCCATCGAGAAACTAAAATTGTCATGCTCTCCGATGCTATTACTCTGATTTACCGGTAAAACATCACTAACTCAATTTTACTTCAGATGTATTTGTTGCATAAGAAGTGACCTGATCTGTAATGCTTGTTCACGCTACACCTAGAACCGAATTAAATAGGGCATTTAAGAAAATCTTGCGCACAACAGGCCTTAAGATCAAAGTTGTAGAAAAGACAGCTGGGACTGTCAAATCTCTATTAAGTAAATCATACCCATTTGGTAGAATCACGATTTACATTCTTAGATGCATCACGGAATTTTGTCAGTGAAAATGTTGCGGTTTCAAGTGACGAAAATATTTTGGCAAATTAAATTAAAATGTTGAAGTGAATCTAACGGTTTTTGTGTGCTTTTGAATGGTTTGTAAACACCTTCCATGTTGCAATTGTTTTCGTTTCAGCACACGATCTCAGATCAGGTCACTTCTTATACAACAAATACATCTCCGATATATATATATATATATATATATATA
>NC_068989.1:61218767-61222144 GCF_001194135.2 Octopus bimaculoides
TATATGTATATATACATACATATATATACGCATATGTACATATATATATATGTATATATATATGTATGTATGTATGTATGTTTCATTTTATTTTCATTTTATTTCTATTTATCTAGTTTCAGCTCATGAGCTGTGGCCATGCTGGTGCACCGCCATTTGGTGTTGCTACACAATTTTTCTTCACGAATTTTACTTCAGGAATTGACATTTGGTGCATGAGAGAGTTTGATGCAGCTGCTCTCATCTGCGCCTCCTGCCGTGAAGTTGGTTCATCTATATGTATGTGTGTATGTATAAATAACAATAATAGATCACTGTATTATAGACAGATTTCATGCAGTTTTTTGTACGGTCTTTAGATTATGTTCATACAATGCCAGTAAATTTAATAACATTTACTTGATTTCGTTTCGCTATTTAATTTGATTTACTAATAACACGTGGACTCTAGTCTGGGCTTTAAAGCAGAGTGAGATTAGAATTTACGAGAGCATATGGTATTTGTAGTTTTTCTTGTATAAATGATGAAACTAATACGACTGATATTACAATTTTGGTGCTCTAGAGAAACCATGAACAGAGAAAATATTTGTGGTTAAATGGAAACTATTGAGGATTTGTTTAGAGGGGAAAATAGGGTGGATTTAATGTAATAGTGTAGATGAGAGGAGGTAATATTCCTGCAACGAACGGCCTTGTATTAGAGTTACATGTTGGGATTCATAGTTAGGAGCAGATATATTTAATGAAATGTCCTATGTATTACAGTGCCTTGAATTTATATATCACAATCGAAAAAAATGATGATTTGAACTCATAAATACAAATGTAATAAACTACAGGTCACACTTTCCTGGTTTACATCATGGTTTATTACATATAGTCCTATATCATGCGGAAAGAGCAAGTAGCGTTTTGTTACAAACCTCATTTTGTGTGTACAATTGTCACATCGGTATTATAAAAAAAAATGCAGCTAAAGATTTATTTTAAACACGCTGTAACCCATCACTAAAGATAGAGTTACAAAGAATTCATTGATTTTCGTCAATAAACACGAAATATTTTGGCCATTTTATGCACAAAAAATTAATAGAGGAACGTTCGGAAGAACAATTGCTGAACATTACGAGGAACGTGTCATATAAGAACCACATGTTCAGTGACATAAGAACAGTGACATTATTACTAATATCTTATTGGATAGTCATATTGTAATGGTTATTGACAGATAAGAAAACTAAGCTGAATGAAAAGAACTATCTCTTATGTTATACGCATTGTAGATTCAATTTATACAAACATCTGAGTGATATAGATTTGCAGAGCAAGACATCGACATTTAATACCACGATAAAATACAATGTAATTATTCGTTTCTTATTCTTCAGTAGATAAAGTGTAAATAGGAATAGTATAGTGTGAGGTTTATCATTTTCTATATTGTATTCTTCAAATAAATACTGTGGGTTGGCAGATGTCATAGAGTGTCGGAAAACAATGTTTACAGTATTGAGTATGGTATTTTTACGTTATGAATACCACACCAATCCTGCCAAGGGTTCATCAAAGTACCAGTCAAAGCCTGTGGATTTATAATCGAGTGTCGTGTCCATTTAACAGATATTTGTGATCCAGCCTGAAGATAGAAAATATTGATGAAATTGAGGATATTGAGATAGGTTTCATCTTTAGCACATTGAAATACACATCTTTATTCCATTTTAATAAATTTATATTTTATTAGATAACTCGCATAAGTTTGGCTATGGGGAGTTCCATGTCATTGCAAGGAATATTAACAGTAGTAATTGCAAAAGTAAAGTTACAACTAAAGCGTGATAAACTTTTCTCGCTAGAAACCATTTAGATTTCTACTTTTCGCACATAGACACTAAAAGAAGTATTATTGGATTGTTATAATCCATGGAATCTTACATATAAAGTAATGAATTACTGACAAATGGTTTACAGACAACATTGACATTGAAGGATGTGTTTCAATATTATAAGTCATTTTGCTGATAATCTTTGCTATACACCTAAAGTCATATATTAAACAAAAAGAAAAAAGGTAGTTAATACACAATGAAAACGTCTGCCATACTGGATCTTTTATATCACAATAATTTTGAGAAATGTGCATATAATGCTGTAATTTCCAAAGACTTTCACAGCATACGCCAAATAGGATTCCTCGAATCTGATATGCTTACACCTAGTTAATTTACAGCCATAGGTTCTGTAGGTTCTACGATATAATTTTCAGACGACCTACTCCATGAGAATAGGAATGAGCGTAGTGGATAATGTGTGTGCGTGCTGAGTAATGAACACGATGTGTATAACAAATGGAAGCGATATAAATAAACGCGTGAAATCTGAGAGGTTGTGACGCGTGACCACTTATCTCCGAAGATCTGAAGAAACGGTAGTAGCGATTGAAAAAGCAAAGAGTGTTGACCATCATCGTATATTTCCTATCAATTTCTTCCCATGCTTTCTTGAAGCCAGTACTCTATTATGCATCACATCTGAAGCTTGTAGGGTGTCAAGTATTCTTGACAATTAACGTATTCACATTGTCTGACGACAATGACAACTATTCTCTAATCATATGTCCTTGAGGTTATGTTGAAAATGGCAAATCGAATAGAAAGAACATCCGTGTTTGTTAGGCCTGGCAGTTGCAGCCTATTCAGGAATCGTTTAGCTATAGATTTATATTCAATAGTGTGGTAAATATTTCTCAGATTCCATGCTGATAGTATTATTGAGTGTTATTGAGCTTCTGCTACTTGACGCTATAGAGAAAAAATATTAAGTCATGATGGGAGATGGGATCACCAATTTAGAAGTAATACTTGCCGCAATAGACTGCAATATGTCGTTGGCTTAAAGAGGAAGATTATGGAGATGAAACCAAATCCTGCAGTACACTAGAGGTTGGAGAGTTAATATGAGATTTGACTGTATCAGAATATGATACAATTTCTTGATCTCGAAGAAAACGTTGCTCCAGGGAACCAGAAATGACTCGAAGCAATAAACAAAGTATTTTCTCCGCGAATTGTCCATCTTATAAACAGTTGACAGACTTGTTTATGTTAAGGTAAACAACATTTTCCTCTAAGCTCCTCCAAGGCTATAGCCCTCCTTTCCACGCGTGACTAACTTAAAATTTAAGGTTTCCATTAGACCTACCACAACGAATATCGTGACTTTAGTCATGAAGAAGATGGTTTAAAGATAATGACGATTCTCGTTTCCAAATGGTGGCACTAACATCTTTGAAATTTTCTGAATTAATTCAATATGACAAGTTATATTGTACCTGCATTTAGAACAGATTAAATGATATACTGTCGCCAGATATA
>NC_068989.1:61223734-61226064 GCF_001194135.2 Octopus bimaculoides
ATATATATATATATATACATATATAAAGTGGCTAATGATTTGGTGAGAAAGGCATCTAGCGCATGTGACGTTTCTTCAGTGTATTAAAAGCGATATTACTAGGATGGACCGATAGCCTCGGGACTTAAAATGAACGGATGCTTTGGAACTTGATAGCATATTTAGGAGGTGGTTGAGCATGATTGATTGCGAAAAGGTATATATGGCGACTATATACATCGGTCATCTAATGTGGGTACAAACGGACAGCAAATGTAGATATAATCTGCTCCAGTACTGATTTCATAACTATTATGTTTAAAATACGTAGAAAATAGGTGTGCCACGAAGTTAGTAATCACACTGTAACTTTAACTAAATTAAAGATTTATAAATAATTAATGGGTAGTAAGAGAAAATTATTGACGTCACAGAAGCCAAGAATGTTTAAATCAAATACTTGTGAAATATTCGAAAATATAAAATAATAGAAATGTGAATAAATTGTGATTGAATATATGTATACACTGATGAAAATTGTAATAGAGACTATCTTTAAAGCAGGTCATAATGATGTAGGTTACAATTGAGAATACTCGAGTAAATATTTAAATGAGACATTAATAATGTTCCTGCAACTATTTTTATAACAAATACTTTAGATTCTTGCAATTTACAGGTTCAACTCTTATATCATAAATTGTTCTGAGTATTACAATATCTAGAATATTCAATGTAATTTCAAATTAAATATCTGAATTTTTAATTAAATATCTAACTATATTGTAAATTAAAGTGTCCCTGATGAATTTGGACAATAACTCTGTTATAACTTTTTGTTCAGATTTTATTTTGATTCTGTATTTTGTATATTGATTTCCTTGTGCACATAGAACTTTTGTTCACATACTGTCAAAGTCAGTGATGTAGAAATTTCAATTCAAACATTTGCATATTAATCAGAAGAGCAAAGTAGGAAATGTGTTTTTGTGTAACTGTATATGTATGGATATAAAGGTATGTGTTTTTATAAACGCCTGCATATATCACGGTCTGTGCGTATGATTTATGTATATATATATATATATATATATATATGCATATATACACATTCAGTAGTCACAATAACGTGATTCCAATTCGATTAAAATGAAGATTACTTCCAGATCAAAAACTTTTGTGAGATAATTTGTTTCCATTATATTAAAAACTAAGGAATAAAATTTAAAGACTGAATTCCTCCATTTTAAATTTCTGTACAAATACTGAATATGTTTCTGGTACGATGTAGATTTTCCACCACAGCTTATGAAGGTTACTGACAAGAGGACAATCTGAAAGACGAGCGGTGCCACGTTTGTAATAAATGTTATTTCTACATTCCTTTTAGATTTTCATATATTTGAGAAATATTCCAATAAAAAGCAATACATTTCCTCGATATACGATTGATTCCTATGGTGAATATTGCATCATAACCCTTCCCGACATCAATTCAGCCCAAAGGCTTTATATAGCAATCACATTACCAAGCTAACGAGAAACATGAAAGGCTATATGGATCAGAGCAAAACGTTCTTTTGTTTAATTTGTTTATTCTGGCATTGATACATCTTTTGTATTAGAATATCTCTAACATATACTAGGCAATTCCATTATTGTAGAAGCTAAATTAACACAAATCGGACTGTGTTTAATCGTGTAAAATTTCAACAGTGATAAATCATAAGAGATATAGATTATTGAACATTAAAACTGGGTGCGCAAATACTTTGTTCTTCAGACTTTATTGGAAAAGAAGGATATATAGATACATAGAGACAGACAGACAGGCAGATAGACAAATAGACAGGAAGACAAACATACATACACACATATGCATATATATGCGTATAGATACATAACTCAGATTTATGTGTGTTCGTTCTTAAGTATTAATGCAGAAAATATATTTGGTAAGTTTAACCAGAAAATGAAGCTCTGTTCTATGAATATCGTACGTAATATATTCAGTTTAGTCTGAATGAACGGATATTCATAAATATATTCTAACATTGAATCAAATGCATGACTACCCATTTGATGATAGATGTTGTTCAGATGTTGGTGAACAGAAATTCAATTCTATGATATTTGATTTCGCATATAGGCCTCTTCATTTATATTCACCGCTATTCTTGCTTCCCCAAATGACTAATGAGCACATTGAGTAATAGCGAACATATTATTTCACTCTGTTCCTTGGCATTATGAAACAACAGGTTGAAGACATGTATACATACATACATAAACTCACATGCACACACACACACACACACACACACACACACACACACACACACACACACACA
>NC_068989.1:61226460-61229590 GCF_001194135.2 Octopus bimaculoides
ATATATATATATATAAACAAAACAAAAAATTGAAGAAGAACGTAACAGGCGACAAGACATTCGGAGAGTTAGAGGATACAAAAACGGACAGGGAAAAAAAGGGGTCAAATCTGAGGAACCTGAAGGCCAGTTGACATTGCCGTAGCAACTGCCACAGCAACTGCATTGTTTCTCTTGCCGTATGAGCAGTTGCCTCATCTTGATGGAACCATGTGTGAGGTCTACTTTGGATGACCTTCACGTTTCTCAGACTTAACTAACTAGGATTTGTTTCTTGTGAGGATACATGAAAGAGAGGTTTTACGTCAACAAACCGGAGACCTTAATGTGTGTGTGTATACCTCTTACTTGTTTGTGCGTGTTTGATTGTGTCTATGTGTATCAAGTTGTGTGATCATGTACGTGCGTCTCAATATGTGTCACTGTGTGTATGTGGAGTGTTTGTCTATATATATGGTCATGAGTTTCCGTCTCGTTTTGTGCGTGTATGTATGCGTGTTTGTCTGTACGTACGTATTCCAAATATACCTACTTACCAACCTACCTACCTGCCTGCCTACCTGCCTGCCTACCTACCTTCCTACCTACCTAACTACCTACCTACACACCTACCTACCTACCAACCTACCTACCTACCTACCTACCTACCTACCTACCTACCTACCTACCCAGCTGCCTGTCTGCCTACCTACCTACCTGCCTACCTACCTACCTACCTACCAACCTACCTACCTACCTACCTACCTACCTACCTACCTACCTACCTACCCAGCTGCCTGTCTGCCTACCTACCGACCTGCCTACCTACCTACCTACCTACCTACCTACCAACCTACCTACCAACCTACCTACCTACCTACCTACCTACCTACCTACCTATGCATCCTATGTAGCCAAAATATCTAATTATCTACCCATCCATTTACCCACTTAGATGCCTATTATCAAATGTACCAATGTATGTGTATTCTGTAGGTTTGGGGTATATCTTCCTTCTACGTGTATTCCTTATTTAGAATCGCAAACACGAAAAATATTTCATTCGGTATTTGCGCGCATTCTTCTTCAATAACCCCTAAACTGTCTTTGCAGCTTGGTTGCATTTTCAAGTTTCTAATAGCACTTTAAGATATGTTGTCTTTGTTTAAATCGTAATCTAGATTCGTCCCTTATATATAATAGCTCAAGTTTAAAAAGGACTGAGCAACGTTAGTAAATTATGTATGCAATTTGGAGGAAACTCTATTATTTATAATGCGTAATGTGTACAGACTACCCCTCCTCTAATCAATAACTACCATGAGAGTGCACCGAGTAAGTTCCACTCTGCGGCACAAGTCCGATCAAAGTTGTTTGAAGAAGAGTAGTAGTCGCTCTTGTATACCATTTTCCCACTCAGCAACTCATTTCTACAGCTGTGGGAATTGGATCACCGTGAAATACAATGTCTTGCTCTCCATCAAATCTTATTTCCTTCTATTTCGACCTTCATATTCACAAAGAAGCGGTTATTTTCCTCCTTATTCATTCCTTGATAGTCACTCTATTTCTCAGTCATTCACATTTTACAATTTTGTTATACGTCAATTAATTGTAAATTTTGCTTCGTGACCCACTTCGAAACTGTACATGCAATTACACCTCATATTACATAGTGTGGGTTTCTGGATGGTAAATTGTCCGTACATTATAGAGATTTTAATTTCTATATCTGGAAAATATTGACGTTAAGATTAATTTTCAAAATTTAAATTTTTACCAGTTAAACACTGCGTAAGAGGATGGAAGATTACTGATATTCGAAATTCATTGGCAATAGACTTCAAATGATATGTACATCTTTACATTATTAAACCATTTTGAAACATTATTTATTGATAACTGAACGCCAGTGAGCTCTACCTCTCACAGCTATGAAAACTTTGTACATAGCATTTATTATAGACATTTAGAGCAGCAGAACACTGTGCCCTGGAAGTTCTATAAAAACTGTATAATTAGCCATATAACCTATGCTTGTTATGTCTTATGTAAACATTTCATACATCAAAATAGCAGCAATCTGCAAATATTTATACTTCAATTAGACCCCAAACACTTATTTTGTATATTTAATAGAGAAAAAAAGAAAACCATTTCTAAATCTTAGCTTCACGTTGAACAGGGTAACTAATATAATAGTATAACTCATTCATTCATAACGCACCACACGGCCGTTTTCAATGACTTCAAATACTAATGCATAAATTTGTTAGCAATATCCTATTTCAAACACGCTGTGAAAATAAGCGTGTTGTATTTTCCTTAGCTAGAAAACACGGAATACAATATATGTATGTATACATAAATGCATAAGTTCATATGTACGGATGTATGTGCGTGCTCATATGTATGTATTTAAATGAATAACAATATGTATGCACATATATCTGTATGCATATGTGCATGCATATGTACATGTGCGTGACAGTGTTTATAACCGTGTGTGTGTGTGTGTGTGTGTGTGTGTGTGTGTGTGAGCGTTGTCCTGTTACGTTTTTAATACTCTTAAAATATTTACTCAGTAAGATAACATCGTGACATGATAATGGATTACTGCATCAATAAGTACAATGAACAATGACCCAAGGGAAAACATCATAAACATTATGCTGACAGTTCTTGTGGATTGTAATACGAAGCTTATCGCTGTGACAAAAGAACAATGGGATATTTTCTAATCGAAGTCAGGAAGATTAAAGGATGAAAACCAATCAACAGATGTCTGAGGGAATTCATGTTATAACTAGGCTCTGTGTTGCAAGGTAGTTGAAAAAGATTCTGTATTAAATTCAAGGTCTTGCAAAGTGATTGGATTAACTTCGTTGACTATAGAGGCTAAGGGACAATGTTGAGCATACAGATATGCAAGTCAAACGCAACGATGGGATCAATTGTATTCTGTGAATTGTGTGTTTTCTACATCTCCAATTACGATTCCTATAGTTCTCCATTTCCTGAATGCAGCTTATATGTATGTATGTATGTATGTATGTATGTATGTATGTATGTATGTATGTATGTATGTATGCATGTATGTATGTATGCATGTATGTATGCATGTATGTATGCGTGTATGTATGTATGTATG
>NC_068989.1:61229992-61231836 GCF_001194135.2 Octopus bimaculoides
TATATATACATACATATATATCAATACACACACGTAAAGAATATATACAAAATAGTAGTATATATATGTGTGTACGCGAAAGATACATATATACGCAAATACATACGTTCATATTAAGAGCGTGTGCCTGCGCTTGTATTACAGAAATAATAAAAAAATTTTCTATATATGCATAATGATTATGAATTGATATTTGATTAATACTTGGGATGAAATTGTTCTCATGTAAACACATGACCAAATTCCTATTTATCAATCTCAATTCCTCACTCCCCGCTTGCATAGATTAGTTTTCAAATATTTCTATATATTATCTTTTTCTATGGAATACGATTACTAATCATATCCAGTTTACATAACTATATCTTACACCATCTTGGTATTTTTTATTTAACATTTCCTCCAAACAGTTACTTGTCCCACCATATATTGGGCTAACATTTTATTTCTCCCCACAACCTCCTTTAATCTCTCAATATGTCTGTTTTTTAAATTATATCTTTTCTTAGTATATAATATACCTATAATGTTTTGTATTTTATTTTATTTGCATAATGTGTCAATTTAATTCCCCTCAATATACCCATTCTAAGTATTACTGGTTTCTGTTACTTGTCACTATACCTGATAATTAAATACATTTTCCTGCTGATATACGTAAGCATGTATGCACATTTAGTACTTCTTGGTGTCCTACATGTCTACAACCATGTGTGCATATCTACGTATGTGTCCTATATGCCATCTTACATGTATCTTTTAATATGAACGTGTGATTCTGTGTATATATGTAAGTTTCGCCTACACACACACACATATATATATATACTATTTTGTATATATGTTTTATATATGTGTGTATTGATATATATATATATATATATATATATATATATATATATATATATATATATATATATATATATATATATATACATAATATAGAAGCATATATATGTACGTTACATCGATGTATGTGTGTGTGTGTGTGTGCGCGCGCGTGCGTGTGTATGGAATTGGAATTACGTATATACTAGAATCTGCCCGTGTGTGGGCGTGCTTTTGGATATTTACGAATATGTATGTCTGCATCCTTATCTGTGCGTGCAAGTATGAGCATATTTTGATAAACAAAGTTCAATATTTAAGAAAGAAAATAACTATACTCCTACAGTTTGAATCTAACCCATGTATTTCACTTTCGAGAATTCATTCCATTTTCAAGACTACGCATAATTGAATAGAGCGTTGCTTTCTTTCATTCGCTTTCATAGATTAGAGCCGTCTACTACCTAAATCTATTACTCACTCATGAATTATCAGTCAACTCGTCTCCGAACAATTAAAGCTTAAGTCACATATGGCTCTCAGGAATTCAATTGCTTAAAATATTTTGTGCATCCTTCGTTTTCTCTATAATAATTGCTATCAGCTGTGATTTCATATGCAGCAAAAGCTCTAGGGTCTCATACTATCCTGCTGAAAGTCAAGGAAATAAATGATCTGGCACATATCTAGTGTAAATCCATATTTGTATTTCGAAACAATATGTATGTATTCGTATCCTATTTTATGTTGCGTCTTATTTGTGAGGAAAAGACATTGACGCTGTGCTGCGTTTTTATAATTGCGATAACTTAAAATGATAAGAAATGGTATTTCATTTGAGTTCACCGAATAAGTGAATAAACGTAAATTAAAGGGGAATCCCGTAGAAATATCACCCTGGCAACGAAATGTACTTCTGCCAAATTCTCATAGAAGAGAATGAGTGGGTGAGAGGACAGAGAGAGAGAGAGAGAGAGAGAGAGAGAGAGAGAGAGAGAGAGAGAGAGAGAGAGAGA
>NC_068989.1:61232438-61243525 GCF_001194135.2 Octopus bimaculoides
GTATTTTCTGTGAAAAAAAAAAAAAAGTTCTAGACTCGAGTCGTTGGACTAAAATTCTTCAAGGCAGTGCCCTTGCATGTTCGTAGTGAAATGACTAAAATGATTACAGGATAAAAAATAAAATATTATGAAATGTTTTATTCAAAGTTTTATGCGCAAGTGACATATAACGATTTCGCGTTTCTGTAATGCAGTGTTGCTCAGATCGGCATTAGCTCAATCTAAAATCCTGACTTATACGCCTGCATCTATAACTTACAAGCTGTAAAACGATCAAAGGACAAACTACTTGATCCCTAGAAAGTGAAAAGCATCAGTCAATGTTATGGAAACAAATTTTGAAAGAATTAAACAAACATTGAATTCTTAATTCAGTATTTATGTTATATGGTTATTACATTTTATGGTAATTAGTTTTCTTAATTACTTACTTTTGATATGTTTCTTTGTTTTGTTCTGGCGAGTATTCCTGGATGATTTCCAATGTTGTCTCGAACGAAAGTATACCTCATTTGATTCCTAACGGGAATTTTCCATCATCAAATATATTATAAGTTCTCAAAATGTTATCACAAAAACAGTTTGCAACATCCAGCAAATTCTAAAGTGATGAGCAGGCAGAATTGTTAACACACCGAGTAAAATACTTAGCAGCATTTCATCCATCTTTACGTCCTGAGTTCAAACCCCACTGAGGTCACACTTTGCTTTTCATCCTTTCCGTGTCGGAAAAATAAGTACCAGTTAAGCACTGGGGTCGATGAAATCATGTTAATCTCTCCCACAAACTTTCTGGCCTTGCGATAACATTGTAAATTATTTAAAGTCGACTACCAGGTAGAATCATTAGCACGACGGGCAAAATGATTTGCGATATTTTGTCCCTCTTGGCAAGTTAAAAATACGTCGCGGTCGATTTTACCTTTCATCATTTCAGGCTCCGTAAAATAAGAACCAATAGAGTATTGAAGTCGATATAAGTTGCTGGTCAAGTGGCAAAATTTGAAACTAACAATTAAAGGTTTCTGTTTAACAAACCTTATTAGATGCCCATAATGCTCTCGTATATTTTTGTCATTTTATACAAGAGGTATCAATCAGCATGAATAGCAGTGCCTGCCTTTTATGGAATCATTCTTATCGCGTTTCCGGTCTGATGAGTAATTCAACCCATCATTGCATCACTCACCGATATCTCCAAAGCGAAATTAAAATCTCCCCTTCTTCCTCTGATTAAGCCCTTGACAAAACAGTCAGTAAATGACAGCGACTTCTCACCTCAGTACCTTCTCTATGGAATAAATAGCTAAAGAAATGAATTGTGCAGAACGTTCTCAGCTATGCTTCACATATAGCATTCGATTTCTTGAATCATTTACAAAAATCTAAAAAATGTTATACATTCCAAATCGGCTGTTTGTAAGAGAGTTGAGATTCTTGTCTCATAACCTTTTGTGTCAACACAGATTAATTTTAATTAGGCAAGATCTCATATATAATTTTGATTAGGCAAGATCACATATATAATTTTAATTAGGTAAGATCTAATATATAAATTAGAGTACGCTCTTGAATGAATGAACAAAGCTATAGAATCTTATCTTCTATAAAAACTTGACGGGTGAAACTTTCTATGTAAATGGTAAATTAGCCAGACACAGTGTGAGATTTAGTAAAGCTTAGTAAAGTTCCCAGGGGCAGAGACAAGTGGCGAAAGATTTACAACTTTAATTTGTAGACACCCCCTTATGAAATAAGAAAAAACTATTTAGAAGTAAAGAAACAGAAGTGAAGAAAAGGAAAAAAAAAATCAGTGCAGAAGATAACGACATACAAGACAAAGAAGAAGAAGGAGGAAGAGGTAGAAGTGACGACGATAACCATGACGACGATGATGATGATGACGACGACAATGATGAAGACGATAATGATGATGATGATGAAGATAAGAGTACGATTTACCTATAAACAAAGACGAGACTGAAATTTTAGTGTAATTTGAGAATTAAATTTAGTATTGATGATGGGTTTTTGGTGTATTTTTTCTTCCTGTTCCCTTATGATAATGTCTGAGGTATATTTCGAATATGATTTAATAGTTTACTGATTGTGAATTCTGTTCTAGATAACATAAGTTGAAGTAGTTTCGAGAAATTATACCCCCATCTTTCATTCATGGAAAACGTCAGTTATTGTCTCCAAGAGGAAAAAAAAATTGAAATAGTTGAACCTTGTACAGGATGTTGTATTTACTTCACTCGTCTGTCATTAATGGTTCAATCACAAAAAAGTCCTGTCTTGGTTTTGTCACAATCCAAGTGTACAGTTATTGTAAATATTAGGGTTGCTCTCGATTTTATTAATTACACTAATATCGCCTTTTGTTGATATGCCTCGCCTTTCTCGAAGTAATACATTCCTTATCCTACATTAGTAGGCATATATTTATTATAATAAAGTAGGCTTTTATCAATCTGAATTAACGTAAAAATGTGTTTAACATAGGTTTCTTTAATAAAGTTCCAATCACGGTATTTTATATCTGTTAATATTGATTTCATACAATCAGCAATGACTTATGAGACAGTAATGGGGACTATGCACGCAAATCCAGCGTTCATTGCTTGGCGAAAACAAAACTACTGAAATTAACTTTTCAACTGAATGCCTATTTCATTTCCACTAATGGCTGTTTTACATGAATAGAAATAATTAGAATTTTGAATAAAATGTAAAAATCTGATAGCTTGCTTTTATTGTAACGGAATAGCTTAGCAGTATTGGTGAGGACTAAAAATTGATATTTCTAAATATAACACTATTTTACTCGAGGCTCACATTAAAGTAATTAAAAATATCTTTGATGGGTTACGTTAAGAAGCGACAAGTATAGCTTCTAATCTAAATACTGCTATTGAATCAAAATGGTTTCGTCTCAAGGTTGGCAAACAATTTACAGTGGATTGTCTCTGTTATTTAATTACTCCAAGAAAACGTATTTCGTTGCCAAGGAAGCTGAAAAATTATAAGGTTTCCTATATTCCAGATGATAATTATAAGACGCGTAATACTTTTTTTTCATAATCCAAGAAAATGTATTCTTATGCGCACCCACGCACATACGATCGCGTTCAGACATATTACATAATGTAATATGAATAGTAATGTATCTGTTGTAGTCAATGTGGTTTAAAGAGATAATTTTTGCTAAATGTTTTACCATTTCGATTAGCCAATTTGCGGTTAGAGTTTTAAAAATTATTTATTTTGTGTGCGTATTATGAATTGCGCTCAGCATTTGTTTTATGACAGTGTTTAATAGCACAACATAGACACACACATATCAATAGGTCGATAAGTAGGCAATGAGAGAAAGACAAACGTTGAGAGAGAGAGAGGGGGGACAAACAGACAGACAGATAGGTAGATATATAGATAGGTAAATAGATAGATAGATAGATAGATAGATACATACATACATACATACATACATACATACATACATACATACATACATACATATATAGAAAATAGAGTTTTTAGCCGAACTAATGAAAATGTAAGCCAGACATATCTGCTTTACGAGTATATTTATGAGGTGAGAGCTAGTAATTCACTTCACTGTTATTCTGAGTTACAAATCTGATATAGTTTCAATCATTCATGTAGCTATGTGGTCGAGGAAGCGTGGTGTGCAAAAGCTCTGATTTCTTAGATTCTTATTTCATATGGTGGATTACGAGATTGAAATCGCTCTAGTCAGAAAGCAATTATTAAAATTGGAACTTGCACTATTCTCATTGGCAAAGGGCCTTCAGCAATTTCGTCTTATCCTATGTCTCCGAAATTGCGTCACTAAACATGTATTAACCAGCTTTTATGAATTTTAGAAGAAGAAACTGCCTCTGATAAAAATTCTTTAATAATAGAAAATAAGTTTGTGATCGACAGAACCGATAGGTGTCGAGACATTTATAGATTCGAAGAAATCACTTTAAAAAGGTGAGGATATATCAGGAATGTTTCAAGACTATCTTTCGAACTATCACGTATTTCAGAGAGTTTGATGAAAATACATTTCAGGATTTCCATGATTTCGCATCGTCAGAGCCTGTTTTGTAAAGTGATGGCTAGTTGGAGACAAGGAATGAGGATTAGCGTGCAGACGAATGTTTTGGACGAGAGGAGAATAAATCTGTCTAAAATACAGGATAATGTGAAGTCTAAGAAATGCTGATGTTATCATGTGTTAGGAGAGCGGTGGAAAATGTAAACTTATTTTGGATTGTGAGGGAGGGAGTGCAAAAGATGTTTTTATGGAATTTTGGTAAATATATTTGTTAAAATGATATGACAATGTTATTTTCATTTTTGCGTAATCTAGTCGACAGTTTATTCACAGTACCCTCTATATACCTGAATTCTTTCAAAAATCATATACAAGTACACACACATAAATTGTCTATGAGTGCGTGTGTTCGTATTAGTTATATACATAGAACTTATTACAGACGAATTAGAGAAACCTACATACTACTTAAATAAAAGTTCGCAAAAACTTTTCGATCATATTTGTAATTCAATTAAAGCTGATTTATTTTTTGTAAGAATAAATCCTCCGTTGCCATGTAGTTAACAACTAGAGTGTACTTTCATCATTTTGAAAGGCTTGTAGAAGTCAATAAAAGCAATGAGTAGCGCATTTTTTAAAAAGAACAAATCTGTTAATTTCTGAAATTTGTCATTTCTAATTTTTCTGCACAAACGTTAATGGTTCTTTTTCCATCTCGCTGGTAGACTGAAAATCTCAATTTTCTGAAGAGGTTACAGTAATATTTTCAATATGACAAGAAAGATGCTCATATACACAGAATCGCATAGACATGCAAACGCACGTACAAACATAAAGAAGAAAGAACATTTAAAACATATTTCCAGCAATTCTTTCCAAAATAAGATATGGGCATTCAGTACAGACAATGGCTTTTCGGAAAATAACTGACCACAGTATAGACAATAGTTTTTGGTGCAAAATAACCAGATTGTAAATTTTGAAATTTATATCTATTAAAATGTATAGCAATATTAAATTGTAAGAGCAACCATATAAACGAACATGAAGAATCATTTATCCTATGCCTACATATAAGCTAAGTACATTTCAATGCTTCAAAATTTCAAAATAGAATTATTAAAATAGCGTATAACTTATTTTCTTATACATCCACTGTTGGAGCCGCTGTCATAGCGAGTATTCTCAAAATTATTTGTGTAGGAATGTGTATGTGTGTGTATATGTAAGTGCACACACACATATGTATACATATATGTACGCGTATGTGTGCGTGTGTGTGAGTGTATGTGTGCATGTGTGTGAGTGTGTGTGTTCATGTTTGGGCTTATGCACAGGCACTTTCATGCAATGCATTTGTTCGTGCATGCCAGCTATGTGTGAGTACCCATGCGTACATTTCCGTGCATTATGTATGCACATGCACGAGCATAACAGCTGTGTATATAGACGTATCTGTATCAGAACATGCTCACATGTATGCTGAGATAGATAGAAATACATGTATGTGGCTATCTGTATGCATATGTCTGTGTGTGCATGTTTATACATATGTATATGTATATATTGCTTATACGTATGCGTAAGTACTACAGCGTAGGCACGTACGTGCATATGTTAGTGTGTTGTGTATGTATATGAATATGTGTGTTTGTGTATAACTATACACATAAGTGAGAGGATATTCAGACTTGCAGGCGTATGTCTGAGTGAGTATGCATGTGTATGAATGTATTTGTGCCAGTATGTGTGCATGTATTCTTGTGTGTTCATGTACACAATTACACATAGACATACTGTATTTCCTGCCCATACACTGTTAGAAACATACAAACATCATTACGCACTAAATTTGAATGATGGTTAGAAACAATTATATACAACTATTTTGACACAGCAAAAAGGTACAAATATACAAAAACTATATAAGTAAATAAAACACTAAGTCACGATTTTATTGTTGGGTGCAGAGGAATTATGGATACTAGCGTGTATAACATTTTAACAAAAGCAAGGAAAAAAGATGATATTATTTCAAGTTTTTGTCACTAGGGCAAATTGGGGGAGGTGGAGATGAATCGACTACATCGACCCCAGCGTTCAAATGGTACTTATTTTATTGACCCCGAATTGATGAAAGGTGAAGATGACCTCTGTGGAATTTGAACTCAGAAGGTAGCGACAGGCAATATATATATATATATATATATATAGTTGGAATTTACAAAAAAAAAACAACAACAAACAAAACAAAAGACGATGACGGGTTTGTAAACAACAACCAGATGTATTAGTTTAACGGTCGGGAACTGAGAAAGTCTTTTACGCTTCGAGCCTACGTTCTTCAACAGAAAGGAACACAGAAAGAAATAGAGAGAGAAACTAAAAAAGGGTTTATGCATAGTACATATAATCGAATGGAGAATTGCTGAG
This sequence comes from Octopus bimaculoides, assembly GCF_001194135.2. Lineage (NCBI taxonomy): Eukaryota > Metazoa > Mollusca > Cephalopoda > Octopoda > Octopodidae > Octopus > Octopus bimaculoides. The sequence goes on from NC_068989.1 coordinate 61,238,944, forward strand.
AAATCCATGCCAGATATTAACGGATCTCAGAAATGCACCCCACTACTGAAATCCAGATCCGACATTTTTACCATATGCAAGCATATGGAGAAATTCTTTTTGGCAGAATGAGAAACAGCTCTCTCTCTCTCTCTCTCTCTCTCTCTCTCGAAATTGAGCAGATATCTCGCTGTCTATCTACTCTTCTGGACTGAATTCGTCTACAACTAGCTTAATTATGGCTTTACAGTTAATGGGGGAATACTTCACCTACCTCCATTTTGCATGCACTTTTTTTACCGGTTTTTCCTGTGAATTCTTTTTTACCAGCGAACCGATTTGCAAATTAAACAGATTATGTGCCCAGAGCAAAGAAATAGCTTGTGAACACAAGGCGCGCTATAAAACCCTACCAAGGTGCGCATGTCCAAAGCCAGAAAATATTAGTAGCTCGTATCTTTCTGCTTTGTATATTAAATGATATATATCTCATTTGATGGAATACTTTTTTGTTGATCTTAACGAACAGTAAACTACGTGTGTGTGTGAGTGTGTGTGTGTGAGTGTGTGTGTGTGTGAGTGTGTGTATAAATCAGCTAGAAAGATGTTTAAATTCCATTTGTTTGTATTGTAAGATCAAAATGTAATCGAAAGATTAAAAGTAGAATTTTTCTTTCTGATATTGACACTTGCTAATGTATCGAAAGAAATCTTCTCCAGAAAATTATATACACTAAACAATAGATACTCACTTAATTCAGTATGCTCTTTTATTGCGATTTCCTCTTGACTCACCTTTTTTGCCTACTCCTACACATCTCTCGAAGTATTTTAACTATTATTTTCTGCATACTATTTTAAATGATGAGATTTCAATACATCTTTGTTCACTCAATAGTTGGGTTAACAAGTTCAGTCATACTTCAAACGCATGAAAACAGTCTTGCATGCGACAAATATAATCAAATATCTTTTTTAATCTATTTTCACGTCAATTCTTATAGTATTGAACACAAATCAATCTTTATTTGAAAATTACTTGTGAAATTATACTGAGGTTTCCAATTCACGTTGTGAATGTTAATCATTTATTTTATCAGATATACAATTTCTTATTTTCATTAGCAACATTTCTTTTACACATTTATTGTTTGAATAATAGTGAGCACTGAAATTTTCGACTATTATGCGATCAGCTCCAGTGCTCCTTTTAAAGTAGTGTGTATGTCTTATATCTGATATCTTATAATTAATATTGTTATGTGTAATAATTGACATCTTATAGCATAACGATTTCAGTTTAATGTTATGTACTTAGCAATGTATTCAGATTATACTCTCATTCTCAATCCCAATTTACGATATCTAATTCTCTTAGAGAAATATTCCCATTGCTTACGATTGAAATCTTATGCAAATTAAGGGTACCCAATATAGATAAATTTATTCTACAAAAGAGGCGACTAGTAATCATTAAGGTATATTTATTTGTATAAGGCTCGTTTTATTCACGCACGAACTGTTATTTTCTTTGTAGCGCTATATATGAACGCCTATAATACGCAGTTTTATTGAAACAGCTATTTAGTGGATTTCTGAAATTCCAAACAGTTTTTCGGATAATATGTTGTTCAGATAGTTTATAATATCTAGGATTTTAATATATATGCATGAGAAATTTGAATGTTTATATTACAAAGGCAGTAGTGGCTGGATACAATCTTATTTTCTCTGAAAGACAGTTAAACATATACGATGCAGGGAAGATTAAGCGTTTTATCCATTATTGGAAAGCATTTGCTTAATGTGAGGGTAATATCAGGTTATAAGAAAGGCAGTAGCGGCTGAATTTTCACTTCCTACATTTCACGCAAATTTGCATTTAGATTTCTCTAAGTACTTTATGTACATTTTGTGCAAATTTTGGCGTAGATTGCTTCATGTACTTTATTGCAGTAAATCCACCTGCTGATAAGGTTATGTCTCACATTTTATTTTAGCAATTGCACTCGGTGTCTCACTATAAAATCTGCTGCTTTCTTTATGATAAAGATGAATATTTGTTCTTGTAAAATATTTCTTCCATTAATTGGTAGATGAGTATATTAAAGTTTGTATAATTTTACTGCGATATCTGGAAAGTATAAAAGTTCATGATATATGATTAGTGTGATACATGAGTTGAATTCTTTGAATATGATAATTAGTGATTCGTAAAATCAATCATTTCTCATAATTCTTTCTCATTCAGCGCTTTGCATTGATACGTAAAATCAAGTATTTTCATGATTAATTATTTAGATGTCGACATCAAATGAAAGCTAGATCCATTTAAGTCGATGAGAATATGATTTAGTAAAGAAACGAATACAATATACGTCTGGGTGTATCATAGGCAGGGTATGCTTGTGTGAATTAGAATCTTGATATGAAATCGACGTAGATTCCGACTGAACCTCACTATACTGCATCTTCGATAAGTAGCGTCTTCTATAGCTCGAAGCTGTCAAATACCATGTGAGAAAATTTGATATCCGGAATTTGCGAGGAAAACCTTCGTATACAGATGTGTGTGTGTTGCGTCTGTGTGTGTGTTGCGTCTGTGTGTGTGTGTGTGTGTGTGTGTGTGTGTGTGTGTGTGTGTGCGCACGCGTCTGTGCACTTGTGTCTATATTTGTCAGACACAGCCACTTGACAAACAGTGTTCGTTCGATGACGATCCCGCATCTTAGTGGTTTAGAAAGAGTGCGCTCTACAATAAGTGACCGACGTCAGAAAACGTAACTACTGGGATCTCTTTCAAACCTTCAACTTGATTCTCGGACATGGCCGCGGCCCATTACAGTAACTAAACATAAAATAAAAGATATACAAGTATATACACGTGTAAGTGCGCGCGCGCGCGTGCGCGCGCGTGTCTGCCTGTCTGTCTATGTGTAAGCTCATACATTTTACATGGAAAATTCTTCTTGTAGGCAAATACGGAATGCATTATATATAACGAAATGTATTGTTTCATTTAAAATATGTTATTTTGAAAAATCTTGAGCTTCATACCGTCATGAAACGCTTGATGTATTCCATAATATTTTTATGCAACTTGTTTCTGTCGGTTAGGTCCTCTTTCGTTTTGTCATGCGGCGACAGTTACTGATGCTTTATTTTAATTTTATGAGGTGGTTTCTGTTGTTTCACGCGATATTATTTTCAATTGTTGCATGACATTTTTGTTTTTGTTTCTATAGATTTATTTTTGAAGTGTTCATTTATTTGTGATTTACTTTTTCCATTTGGCAGACATCATTGCTGTTATTATTATTTTTCTTTCTTCGCATTTTATAAAACAGGTTGTATGTTGTTTTGGTAACAGAATGCATTAAACATTTATTCGCTTGTTTGAGGACATTTCTCTTAGCATTTATTTTTTCTTTACAGTAACACAATTTATATTATTATTATTGTTATTATTATTATTATTATTATTATTATTATTATTATTATTATTATTATTATTATTATTATTATTATTATTTTATTATTATTATTATTATGTTCATCATTATTATTATATTTATTATTATTATTAATCTTGTTATTGTTCCTGTTTTTGTTGTCGCTGTCCTTTTTGTTATGTTTATTTTTTGTTATTATTGTGTTCTAGTTTTTGGCTGACTATTTTTTTTTTGTTTTATTAAAAACTCAGTCATTTTCCGGTCATTTGTCAGGCAACATTTTTGTTTTTCCTTTGAAAAGAAGTTCAATATGTTCTTTACAATGTAGTGATATTTCGATTTGGTAAGGTGGTCAATAATGTAATCATCTATACGCATGATATTGAAATTAGCAGCCGGCACAGTCACGCATAAAAGCACTCTCTATTGGTTGATTGAAATTTGATGTGTAGATTTATTTGGTATGTGTCATGATTTTTCTGCTCAGGTTTCGTTTAGTATTAGAGTTTTTAATGCACTTCACATGCTGTCATCGTTTTTAGTAAAGGCTGTGGAATTTGAACACTCGTCGCACAGAGGCTACCCGTGACTGAACAGAAATAATGCTGATTCATGTGTTCAATGTCCGATATTGCAACCTTATAATAAACATTATTATCTATGTAGTGCACATGCACTCTCTGTCTGCTCTTCTTCTACAATGTCGACAGTCTACGGTGTTTCTGATAAATTTATATTTAACGTTTCTCTAATTTGCTTAATATGCTGCATATCTATCTATCTATCTATCTATCTATTTATCTATCTATCTATCTATCTATCTATCTATCTATCTATCTATCTATCTATCTATCTATCTAAGCGCTAACGGGAGCAAAAATTAACCACGAAATGTCAGTAGGCTTGCAGCTTGGCACCTGAAGAATCAGGCCCATGCAGTCCAACAGCGTCTCCATCGTGGGACACTGGACCGACGGACCGAGTAAATTGCTCGAAGTCTGGTTCTTACCAGACCTCCAAATGGAGAAGAACTGGGACGAGACAACGAGTTGGGAAGCCACTCTCACCCAGCAATGGTCCGAGAAGAAGCTATCCCTAAAAAGTCGGGCGGAGGTGGCGAACGCGTACATCGCTACCATCTGACCGTCGTC
>NC_068989.1:61245462-61247384 GCF_001194135.2 Octopus bimaculoides
TCATCATCATTATCATCATCATCATCATCATCATCATAATCATCATCATTATTATTATTATTATTATTATTATTGTCGTTGTTATTATCATTATCACCATCATCATCATTATTATTATTATTCAGTAGTTTTATTTTTATAACGTGCTTTCACTTCACTACCGAGCGCAGCTCTGTGCGCCTTGGGTATGTGCTGTGGTTTGCTGTGGTGCTCTTATGTTTACTGTATTGAAAGTGTTTTGCGTAGAATGTGTGCAGTACCCAGTAGTGCAATTTTCTGTATGTTATATATATTTGTAAGTCCTGGTGTTTTTGTTATGTATTTGTCTGAATATTTTTTTATTATACCTAAGGCACCTTATTTAAGACGACGCACAGTATCCAATATCATGATGTTGTTGATTGAAAATTTTGTGCTCTACTTGGGGTTTCTACTGTCTGTGAACTCACAAGGACCTCAGACAAACAATACTTTACGCAATACGCGTACATCTCCAAATGATGCCGAGTTTTGCATTACACCAAGATAGTAGGCTGTTTCTAAACGTTCCAGATGTTTTTTTTTCAGCTTGAGTGGTATTGAACCCAATGCTCCGATGACAACAGGGACAAACTTAGTGTTTGACTATCGTAGCTGCCACATCGTGGCGATCTCTATTCTCAGGTCTCCATAATTATCAATCTTTTCTCTTTCTTTCATGATAATATGCTGATTTGCGATACCCAAATCTAGCGTAACTCCTAAAGCACTAACTATGGTAAGATTGGTCTCAATTGAAATCTTAAGTCCAGTGGAGGTAAGCGACAGAAGTAGATACTACGTAAGTCCATTTCCATTTCTAGAGATGGCTAAACTCCCATCTCTGTAAGGATCGAAAAGTAATGACAGGAATCTCTTCGTAAACGTTTCCAGCATTTATAAACGTATGAAAGCGCAGATATCCACGCTGCCGAGTGTTCAAATATCCGCACCGGAGGAGCCTAAAGGTTCAGATTAACGGAACCAGGCCTAACCTTTATCGAAATGATTATAATGCTTGAAGCATTACAAGTAAAACAAAGATAAAAATAGACACGATCTCTAACTTCTCCCAATCTAACCCTTCTTCACAAACTCACTAAATATATACGCAAATCATATGCAATACAAAAGTTATCATTGCAATAGAAACAACTAAATAAAGCCTATACTGACACACACAACCACAGACACACACAACCACAGACGCACACAACCACAGACACACACACACACGGATAAGACACAGAAACACAAACGCGCGCACACACACACATATCTCATCACTTATCTATTACAATTTACATGTCAAACGATTCCTCCATTTTGTTCAAACCAATTATAATCTCAACTCTCACGTTTTCAATAAAGATAGTATTGAAAATTTTACAAGCCACAAAGAAAAACAATGGATACATTTTCATCAAAGACGCGAAAACTTTTCTGAACTCAGCATTGTATCCATACGCACACAAAATGTATTACATACATTTAACCAATGCATTTATGAAAATAAAATAAATGATGAAATACATAAATGAATAAATAAATAAATAGATAAATAAGCATTCAATAACATGCTAGAACAATGATTGCGGAATAGAATTATACAAAATAAAATCATCTTAGAGAGTCACTGAAACAGTATACTAAAATCACAAGCAAACATATTAAGATTCAGTATCAAACATACACAAACGTCTATTAAGCTAAAACAACGGGTATTAAACGTATAAGTATTAACAAAATCAAAATACAGGCAAACACTTATATTCAGCGTAAACCAGAAAACTAGCAAGTGAATGATATACATACACACATACGAAAACACACATACACGCACGCCACTCACACACACACACACACACACACACACACACACACACACACACACACACACACAC
>NC_068989.1:61247728-61250575 GCF_001194135.2 Octopus bimaculoides
TATATATATATATATATATATGTATGTATGTATGTATGTATGTATATATGTATATGTACGTATATGTATATGTATATGTATATATATATTATCGGAAGCATAGCGAGCTGCTGTCAAACAATTCCTCTTGTTTAGTAGATGTTTACTGCATAGATGCTGGATCTATGAGCGATTTTAGTTCCCTGTGATTCCTACAAGGCTATCCTGAAGACTTTCATATTTACTATGTCTGTTTGTTTACTATGTCTGTTTGTTAAATTAGAAGATATTTATTGGAAAATATACATTATGTAAAACGTTTCAATATTATTCTATATAACAAATATTTAATATACGCATTTTGCGATTACTTGTTTTTATTTTTTATGTTTTCGTATTCGGATCTAGAATTCTTCAAAGAAATTTTCTCAATATACATTGAAATACAGAAGTTTATAAGAGCCGGACCACGCTTCAGCATCAAAGCAGAATATATAGAATTCTCAAAATACAACAGAAAATCGAAGATTGACTTTCTTTTTAGATACGTTGCTCCGGTTGCCAAACTGTCGATATATTCAACCTTTAAACTGGAAACATTGGTGAAACAACTGATGCTGGATTCATAGCAGCTCTCTAAATCACCTTTTGACTAACACAATGAATTGCAGTCTACGACTGGGACAAGTCTGCATACAGGAACATATGCCAAAGCTACACATCTTTGTTTGAATGGAAGGATTTTATTCCAAAATATATTATTACGTATATATTTGCTTTCGTTTTATATATTTTCTAAAATAATATTCATACTGTCTAGCATATCGTTATGTCATATCAAATTTTACAGTGCTATAATAAAATGTTCCCAACACACGCACACACGCATACACACGCACACACGTGCGTGTGTGTTTGTGTATGTATGCATCTAACACACGCGCGCACGCATAGACACATACACACACAATTTTTTGTTAAATCTAATATATATTAATGTCTTGAAATTTCAATATTTTCCTCTTAATTCTCCAAAACTCCGAAATTGTCACTAATACTGTTGCTATTTTATTAGTAACTAATTTTCATGATCATCAGTCCGTGTTTTCCATGTACGATTCACTTAAGTCTGCTATATTCATATTGACTGAATAGAAGTCTTGATAATGGTCATCGCTGGGTGATACGAACCAGTTAGATTGATGGATGCCTAGATAAATAGATTGATTGATTGAATGATAGACATGGATATGATTGTGTGTACAAGAGAAATGTTATTGAATAAATGACGAGGAGAATCTCTGTGACTGTCTGTCTGTTTTTCTCTCTCTCTCTCTCTCTCTCTCTCTCTCTCTCTCTCGCTCTCGATGTGTATATATGTGTGTGTGTGTATATATATATATATAACTATATTTATATTTATATATATATATATATATATATGTGTGTGTGTATGTATATTTATATATATATATATATATACACATACACACGCATATATATATATATATATATATGAACACACCCATAGCACATACACAGATATATAGGAAGGGCTTCTTTCGGTTTCCGTCTAGCAGATCCCTTCACAAAGCTTTGATAGTCCTAAGGCTTTTGAAGCAGACGCTTGGGCAAGGTACCACACGGTTGGACTGAACTTGAAAGTGTATGGTTGTTAAGCAATTGTCTTACCACAGCCACTTACAGAATTTGAAAACTTCTTATCTATGTTTAAATTTGAAAAGAAAACTAACAACAAGAAATATAATAACGGGGCCTCTTGGGCATTCAAAACTTGTCTCTTTTAAAGCAAAATGCGATCAGTTTATAACAAATACTAGCAGATTGATTAATGCCATCCCAGACACAAAACAATTTTTAGATGACTAACTGGACAAAGTATTTCCTTCAGAAACATACTACTACTACTACTACTACTACTACTACTACTACTACTACTACTACTACTACTACTACTACTACTACTATTATTATTATTATTATTATTATTATTATTATTATTATTATTATTATTATTATTATTCAGAGATATCATAACATAATATTATCATAATATTAACATAATATTAATAGATTTTAAGGCAGGACATTGCAACTACTACCATCCTATAATGCTCAGTTGAGGTCCAGCATTTCGTCTTCCTTTTACCTCTATCACATATTCCAACATTCAAGATTGAGTCCAGAGTAAGGTCACTCAGATTACTGGCATTAAACCACTTAATGAAAGACGACCCAGGGATGGTTTCATATTCGTTCGACATTTCTCTTTCAACAACAATAAATGTCTTTTATTGCTTGGAAGATGCCGAAATTGTGGACTCTTCATTTACCATTTATTTTGTCGCTACCCTTGCTGTGCCCGATCTCTTACACGGCAGACGTCACACTCGCTACTCAGCTGAAACCTACTATCGTCTTCAACCGTACGTTCCTCTGATATCTCATCCTTACTCATATTTTCCTTGCAGTTATCAAACTGGAACTATTTAAGTGAAACAACATTAATTGTACCGCTCTCGAAGATATGCGGTATCCAGATGCATTGTTGCTTCCTCAAGTCTCATGAAAGCAGGGAACATAATAAGGTCAGTTTTACACGATTGCAGTTTAACAAACCTGAAGTCATTCTGCTATAGCTGTATTCATCGGAAAATAAAATATTTCGAGAGCAGAAGACTTATTTTAGCCATTCAAAAACAAAATTCTTAAACATTTTATATCATTAATTATTTAGGAAACTAAAATGATTAATGTATACATGTTTATGAAATATTAAAAGGTCACGTTGAAGTTGAAGATAAACGAGCACTTTCCAATTCCATACATACACACACACATATATAT
>NC_068989.1:61250844-61257620 GCF_001194135.2 Octopus bimaculoides
TATATATATATATACTACATACAGAGACAAACACACACACACACACACACACACACGCACACACACACACACACGCACACACATACACACATTAAAACATTCCTTCTGAGCTTCGAAATCGTAGCTATTTGCAATTTCAATGACAGCCGGTGCAGAAACTCGTATTTGTATTTCTAAATGAAAACAGACGTTCTTCATTTCATATCTAACAACATCTCGTCAGGACGTCCACAAGGTGTAATAAGTTGCAACATACCAACAGTGTTGCTTTTCTTCGCAGGTGGTATAGAACTTGCTGTTATAACATTCCAAATGTGATGATATTGGACAATTCTAAATCAAAGCCTAAAAGATTTTGGAAAAGATTTTGGAAGAGACCTGCAACACAGAGTGGCTGTGTGATAAGTAGCTTGCTTACCAACCACATGGTTCGGGTTCATTCACAGTGCGTGGCATCTTGGGCAAGTATATTTTATTATAGCCTCGAGCCGACCAAATCCTTGTGAGTGGATTTGGTAGACGGAAACTGAAAAAAGCCCGTCGTATATGTCTATATATATGTATGTGTGTGTATATCTTTGTGTTTCTGTGTTTGTCCCTCCAGCATCATTTGACAACCGATGGTGGTGTGTTTACGTCCTCGTAACTTAGCGGTTCGGCAAAAGAGACCGATAGAATAAGTAGTAGGCTTCCAAAGAATAAGTCTTGGGGTCAATTTGCTCGACTAAAAGCCAGTGCTCCTGCATGGCCGCAGTCAAGTGACTGAAACAAGGGAAAGAGAGTAAAAAAGACATAGAAATTTTGTATTGACATACACTAAAAGTAGATTAAAATAATCATTTGTGCTTTATTAATAGAAATAAAATATATTACTGAATGAATGTTTTTTTGAAACATTTTCCGCGATATATTGACAATTTATCTCCTGTTTCCTATAATTCGATACATGTATTTATAACTGAATGTCCAAAATGATTAAGTCTGTATAGGCTCGTATGCTATTGTGGTGTGTCATGTAGCGAGTGAAGAAACAATTTTTTCAGATGAAGACGTTCTTCACTATTGTCGCAGTAAGAATTAAATGACTCGGGACGAAAACCAAGTATCTCATTGAATCAAGTCAAAATAGCATGAGACTGGGATATAAAATTTGTGACATTCTACGTGCTATAACGTCTCAAAGCGTCGGATGTTAGCCAATTTTGTAATACGAACAGTCAGAACGTATTATCTGTACGTCTTTGTATTTATCCTTTCATTAGTTACATGAGCTACGAACGTTATTTCTGGTAGAAATATGACGGCAGCTACCTATCACTTTGAAATAAACCTTTTTGAATCGCAATTAATACATGGATACGGCGTTTACAAAAGATTGTGGTTATCTTATATTCTAAGTATAGTGAGTATGTTTTCAAGGTAAACTTTTACAGAAGTAATGAAAAAAAGCATGGAAAAATAGACAATGTTTCGCAATATGAAAGAATGAAATTACTCTCCCGAGATGCTGTTAGTATACAGTTTCGATATATCAAATTAAATTGCTTCGCCTTGCAATAAATAATTATCAAAGTCGAATACACTTCAAGTTTCAGAAGACGATACAGTCTTTCCATTCATTTAATTAAAGGGTAACATTACCGCAAAATAAAATATACCTACCGATAATTCCAATCAATATAATTACTGTTCATATCTACGGACAGTTTATAACGTATGGAAGTATGGAAAATATACGATAATAATCTGAAATATGATGAATACAATTATTTAATCTCTCTTCTTCTCTCCCTTCTCTATCTCTCCTTCTCTCTGTACTAGCATACAATCTTAAATATGTGTAGATATTTATCTGTAATTGTCTCACCATTTCTCCTCTTTGATGCTTCGCATGCACCCTCACTCACTCACATTCACAAACAGACATACATATACATGCATGTTGTGAGAGAGAGATAGAGAGAGCGAAAGAGAGATAGAGAGAGCGAGAGAGAGAGAGAGAGAGAGAGAGAGAGAGAGTGTGTGTGTGTGTGTGTGTGTCAATTATTTAACATACATATGCGTGGTTGTAGGTTTATGTATAAATATGTTATCATGCTGATAACAAAGTCGTTAAGTTAACAAATTATTTCTGGCTGTCAGTTTTAATTTAACTAATTTTCTTGTATATGTAATAATAGTTGAACATTATTTTCTGCATATCTAGGAAGGTCATATTATGCGCTTCATTCATTATTTACAAAACACTGGTATTATGCTCATGAGTTGAATAGAATGTAACAGCTGGAAATCTTACAAGCGATAATTAGCTATTTTGTTTTCGTGCCATTAACTTATTAATGGTTTGATTTTATACAGTTCGTTTAGAAATTGGCAATTTAATAATTTGAAAATATACGAGATTTTTCTCATTGCAGCATTTCGGAAATACATATTTTTATATCTTGGAGAATTTATTTCCATGATTTCAGCATGTTACATTATACATGTTACATAAAACTGTTATTTTATTTTAATACGCAAAAATGCATCTTACGAATTCGTTAAGCACCTTATACAATGTAAATATGTTTTAATTGTGAAAAATTATCAATTGTTTTAAAGAACATCATCGATTTTCTCCTTTGTTGAATGTTTTATAGTTAAGTAAAGTATGTGTTTTCAGTTTAAAGCATTTGATGTGTGTTCATCAAAGTTAAAAATATATACAATACAACAGTCATTCGAAAGATGAATAACAATAACTAGGGACTAACTTTAATTCATTGTGTTCCAACTTGATTTTTCCCACGTTATTTAAAGCATATCAGAAGCTGAACCGAATTCTGGACAAGAGGTTAAAGACTTAAGGAACTGATGTTAAGTTATCTGCCTAGGAAGCATAGATACATAACCTTCAAGGTTTTAAGATATGCATCTTTGATGCCATTAATGCATACTTTAATCTGCATTAATTTGGTTTATCTAAAACCTGAAGTAAATTCATTTTTCTCACACACAAACACACTCATACGAATAGCGAATATTTATAATTACATGCAAATATATACATGCACGCACATATACACATGCTCATCTACATAACTATCCCTTTATTTCTGTCTAAATGTTTGTCTGCCTGTCTGTCTGTCTGTCTGTCTATATCTTTCTCCCTCTCCTTCTCTTTGCATATACAATTGCATATTTAACATAAAATTTGGAAAGAAATTTATAAATATATGTCATGGCATTGTTAAGTTGTGCTTCTCGGGGTAGCTCTTGATTATGGCACCATGCATGTCCCCAAATCTGTATATGCTTATACAGAAGATTCAATGTTTCGGACCCTATAAAAGTGTCACCCGGGGAAAATCAATCTCAGCCACATAATATGACATTCCTAGATATACACCTCTCACTACAGTACTTGATATATATTTATATGTTTAATGTCATTGTGGTTAAACAAGAAAACTAAGCGACTCACATTTTCGATTATCCAACGAGGAATAATGTGGGGTTGAAGAAATTAGTTATTAGAAGTCTAAAACAAAATATTCCCTTTCTGTGTTCTCAATAATCTTCTGTATCTTTCTACATTATGGATATAAAAGCTCTAAAAATTCCAGCCACCCATTGTACCTAAAATATCTTCGGTTTAAAAGAATTCTTCAAAAAGTGCTATGAAGTGTCGCGATGGCGAATAAACTTGGTCGAAAATTTCCCATGGTAATAGCTGTAGTGTGATAACATTTACACTAAATTGATGTTACTATCCTAAATTTTGTTACTTTTAATAGATAGAATCATGATGCTTGGAGTAGAGAACACAGGATATAAAATAAAAACAATGTTTTATAAGAGTGTAAATTCTTTTGTTGGATAAATCTTTAGTGATAATTTCCTCACAAACAGGGAATCATATTCTCAACAAATCAGCAATGCTGCTTCATCTATTTAATTTACTTCTCAACCAATAGACAGATTTTGCATGCTACTCTATCAAACATCATACCTATTCATAAATATTAAACGCAAGGTTTATTAGCGCATCTGAGGCAGCTCTCGTTATAATAATACCACATAATACAATAGTGATTTGTCTTACAGCAATAGTAATATCACATAGAGTAGTGGCTCTTTATAGTCTCAGCACTGTTTGACATATGTTACTGAAACAAGACCTCACTCTTTGTACAAAATTCTGTGTAAACATAATCATACGCACGGTGTCAGCAATAGGACAGATTATCATACTTATACAATTATATGTGTACGCTTTGGCCAGCTTCCATTGAAAATATGATACTTTGATCAATACCTCGTATATGTATATGCTCTTTATCATCTCACGTCAGCTTCACAGATAACTATATGCGCATAATTTGCTATAAGTACAATGGATTGTATGCTTAAAACGATATGCATGCACACGTGGATACATATGTACAAACACATAAATGTTACATGGTTTTCGTTAACACTTCTCTTCAGGCCGATATGAACGATCATTTTTATATCAACAATATCTCTATCTTGCTAAGTGGAATTTAGCAAGCAATCTAAGTAGATCGCTATTCGTACACACACATATATATATGTGTGTGTACGTATTCAAATTCTGATCTTATTAAAGAATGAAACAATCAACGCTTCTATCATGATTTCAACTTCGGTTCACTATGTTTTTATTGTTTTATACGTGTTTATAGTATACTAATGTGTTAATAAACTAATTTTATTCTGTTGATCATCAACATGAAATATTCATAATTTCACAACAATGCCTGTTAATAGTTTATGTATTAATTTTCATTTGTTACAATTCACCGTTTCTTTCTCTTCCAAGTACAAGTCTATTACAGTACTTGTACATGATGAATATGATCAATGAGATTCAAATTGTTGTTTCTCTTGCTGAGCTTAAATACTGTGAGACCACATGCAGATGTTTGAGATAGTTCACATTTAAAATAATTAATTATTTAATACATTTCAAAATTTTTCTACCATCGGGCTGATTAAAAACAAAAAGGATTTGATATATCAAACCGCCTGTAATATGCATAGCTTTGTTCCGTGCTACAAATGCTAATTTCGATGCAAGACTAACTTTTTAATGTTTTAAATACATGACTGTTAATCAAAGGTGATATACTAAATGACTGGAAAGAAAAATGTCAGAAGATAATTAACAATTCGAAAACTACAATTTTGCATGCAGTCATTGATTATTTTGCATTGAATGAAAAGATTTTAATGGCTGCTGGTATTCGCGCTTACATAGCAGTGAGTATTACTCTCACAATGATTAGATCCAATGTATCCATTTATTAAAGCTATTTAAGTTGAAAAAATTGCGTCTTGTTTCTTTATTTCAAATAATAAAATCTCCCGGCGTCATCATGAATTATAAATTCCTTAATTTTATTGATAACATACAGAAGACTATCAAAGTTATTTCTATAAAATAGCCATAAAAATAAATCCCTTGATGTATTTTCTGTCGACTAATTAATGATATTGCCCAACATAACATTTTCAGTTAATTAGAATATTGTAAAACTCAACAAGATGTCATGCGTTCAAATAAATTTGCAATCAAACTGTATGTATAAGTATGTGTCTATGTATGCGTTTATGATTACAGTTGTGTGCGTCTGTGTGTGTGTTTGTGCATGTATATATGTCTGTGAGTCTATGTGTCCGTGAGAATTATTAGATAACTACGACACGAATCAGATTCTATTTTCTTTGACAATGGGTGTTCGCTAGAAGTATTTCTGCATTAATAAATACTCATTCTGAGGTAAGGTAGTTTAAAATAAGAAATTGTAGCATGTGTGTTTGCGCGCGCGTGTTTGTGTGTGTGTGTGTGTGTGTGTGTGTGTGTGTGTGTGTGTGTGTAGCAGCTGTGTGCTATCGTTAGCTGATCTTGAAGTATTGGATGCACATCTCTTATTATTATATCAAAACAGAGGCTGACATTACGGCCCATATAGGTTTTGGGGTGTTTTCTACAAGAGCACCATGTTCCTCATCAACAATCACTTAGACCAAAATGTTACACTTAGAACGCTGCTGCAAACTCCTCCGCTTAAAACGATCTTATATCTATCTATCTATCTATCTATCTATCTATCTATCTATCTATCTATCTATCTATCTGTCTGTCTGTCTGTTTGTATGTCTGTCTGTTTATGTGTCTATCATTTTATCTATCTATCTATATATTTATACATTTTGTAGTGTATAACATATGAGTTTATAAAATCGTTTGAGTGTCACAGAAAGCCACCCCCACTTCACAGACTCTTTTATCACATCATATAGTAATCTAATACGGAGGAATATAATGCAGATCTCTTAAATCCAAGAGAACCTATCGTTGAGAGACTTTCACAGGGAGTATATAAACGATAAAGTTATGGGAGGTAAATGCATTTATTTAACCACATGTCTTCCTTGAGCTTACGGCCGTTTCGCATCTTTCATCATGTAATGGTAATTTTGCTGTATAGCAAATTATGTTTACATGTCTGCAATATTATGCATGCAACGCATTACTCATCTCTCACGTTTGCAATATTGGTTTAACCATGATATTTTGAAGATCTGTTGTGCTAACTTTGTTGATTTGCACTGATTTGTAAACATGTATGTTTATAATATGTAGAATGCATATTAGTGCTGACATATAAACACAGATTATTATATATTGAACTTATCACATGATGAAGGCTGCAAACCTGCCGTAAGCCTCGTGATGACATGTGGTTGAATAAGTATATATCCCG
>NC_068989.1:61258146-61263131 GCF_001194135.2 Octopus bimaculoides
GTGCGTGTGTGTGTGTACACAATAAAAAATTCCAAGAGAGCATATATGTAATAATGCAGTCATGAAGTAAACAACTCTAACCCATAAGATTATAGTAATAAAAGCACAAACACACAGGCTGCATTGAATAGGATTCTAAATCCCAATTATTCACAGTATTTTGTTTATATAGAGAGCTAAACATAATGACTGTACGTCACGGTTAAAACATTGAATTAAAAGTTGTTGTACTAAACACGTATAACTTTTGAGGTAATCATGATTCTGGTGGTGATCTATTTTTGAATTCCCTTAATGTTCAATCTGCCTGTCTATAATACTCCCTATTTCAATGGTACTGTATGTCTATTCATTATCTTCATTGTAATGTTTATACAAACATACGCACACATGAAATATGCATACAATTACGGAAATTGAGCGTCGCAAAATCAATCTTATTCGGACAATGATAAATGTGTAAGTATGTAGATATGTGTGTGTGTATGTATGTGTATGCGCGCATGTGTGTGTATGTGTATAGTTATACACGGTGGCCGTTTTCTGTAAGTGATTTTCTTTTCTGTTTTCGGAATTATTACCTTTTCTATTAATTTGTAGGTATCCGCTTTACACTCACATCTCTTGTTACACGAAACGCATTGTAACTGTTTCCACGAACGACTGACTGTGTAAGTCTTGGTGTTTAAGACAATCGGTTTTGTGCTCAAATGTTTTGCAGAGATTCTTATAAAATCCTATATGATTCGTGTGAATGATACAATGTAAAATTTCCTGATTTTGTGAAAATTTATTTTGATCAAGAGAATTGTTTCACTGGATTTTCCTAACAGTTTGAATAAGAGAATATGCAGAATTTCCTTTCCATCTATCTCCTTGACTGGTATTGGAAATGAATCATTTCCTTAAATGCTGACATCGTATAAAAAGGAAAATATATTGTAATTAGCATTATTGAAAACTCTTAAAATGTTTTAACAACATCGCCTTATGCAACTCAAAATCGCATATATATATTTGTTAATATCAACGAATAATAATCGATCTTATTAGGATTATGCTCTAATAGCTTAATGCATGTTGTTTCTAGATGACAAGGACCCCTAGAATGAAACATTTCTTATATTGGAACAAATATTCCCATTTAATTGGATCTTTTTGTCTCAATATGTGGTGTGTTTGATACCTAATCGTAAAAGAAAGTGCATCGATACCAAAAATATACAAGTGTATATTTTACGGTTGTTTACATTTATATTCATTTCACTTGAATATATAAAAAACAATTTGTAAGTTTTCAATACCTTAAAGATTTGATTACATAAAAAGATGCATGCCGAGTTGTTAATTCTGTAGCATCAAACGTATATAAGTTCACCTAGAACGAACGTGGTTTTATCTATTTTCTTTCACCGATTCGGGCCTCTGTACTCCTTTAAAATAGCCAGTTGATATTTATATAGATAGAATATCCTATTTTCTTCGACGGCATTGACAGAAGGTTCACTTCTATTTCTACAGCATTTGCTGTCCTTATAATATTTGCTGCATAAATCTAATTCGCATTCGACGCAACACACACTCAACTTTCCTCTTCTCATAAACTCTACCGTATTTGATGTCATCGAACCATGCGTTAAACTCTTCTCCTATTCTTTTCGCCTTGTTATGTCAATCTTCTTGATCTTTCTTCGTTCTATCTTTTTTCACTGCAATCTTTGACATAAACCGTATTAATCTCTCTACTCTTGAGGGTCCACCGAACGATATGTATACATGCCTTTCTTGTCACTGAGCAATAAAAGCAATAAAATACCGCCGGGTGCTTTAAAATTCGAAATTTAAATTTGTATTCGAATAGATCAAAAACAGATTTTCATTATTCCTTCCAGTGAATGAACGAATGAGTTACAGAAATCAAGAAACAGATTACCTTCTGAGATATAAATCTCATAAGAATTTGTCATTTGTTTTTAATGTTTCTAATACGCATTTTACTCATCCACCTCCGCATTCTATAAAAAATTTTTTCGAGTTGTCTTTTTCTCTCTTTTACTCTTCATCTCTACATATACATACGTGCATACATATATATAATAACAAGTGCTCACATTCACGCATACAAACACATATGTATATCAGCTGAAATAATGTATTTTACATAGCTATATATTGAGTATATTCAAGTTGATGCCATTTGCTTCAAAAACAAGGATAAACACCATTATCTCCAGGAAGGTATGCATTCCTGTTTACACGATAATAATGTGCATCATATTCAACCGATCGCTGCCCCTTCCTCCTGCAAAAGAAATTTTCAACTGTAGAGATATGTAGAAACACAATGCATGAGCGAGATATAAAGACAAAAATGCCTAAGATATTTCCAACTAAGAAAATTCTGCTAAAATATTTCGCATGTTTACGATTGTTGTGCGGTAGATCAGCAAAAGAATTGAATTGAATCAGAGAATATTGCGTTAAATCCTGTTTGCTGTAGAATTCAAGATAACACGATTATATTTTTACTTTGATATTATTATTATTTTTGTTCGGAAAAAATAGATTATACTCGGCCTCTTTTATCGATTGATAGATTTTAAACTAATATTGAACAAAATAGAAATCTCAAATTCGTGACATTTTACTGGTTTGAATATAATAAATATTACTTGTGAAATCTACGATAAAAAAGTTATTTGTATTTTTATTGATCATTTCAATATATCTTAAAAGATAGAGGTGAATTGTTAAAGTGAATATGATATTGGGCAAAGTTATCACGTTTCTTGAATTCCTGTGTTTCGTAGTATATTTTAATAAAACTCTTAAATCATTGTGTCTAAGTTTATTTAGCTATCACGAAGAATAAGTTCTACTAAGAATAAAACACCCCACCTCCTGGTGTTCTGTGGAGAGGGAGCAGGAATTCATTTCGCATCTCCTGAAATTGTAAAAAAGAAACAAATATCACAACTCTGTTCTGATTACATAATTATCCCTGGAAAAGAAAAACACATCTTATTCCTTGTGATTCAATTGCAAATATAGGAAAAGGATTCGGCATCTATATGAACATTAAATGCTCATTGAAATTAATTGACTAGACTTTCCGTCATTGCAAACACCAATAGTACAAACTCCATTTGATTAGGCACGGTACTATACCTATTCTGATCGTTTCGATAATTCTTAACTACTCAACGGTGATACGTTTTGTCCATTAATGAGAGATAGTTTCCAGTAGTTATGACGTCGTAACTATATACATGGCAAGATGAGAATAAAAGAGATATGTCTTTCCCCGCGCTGGAAGAGCTTCTTGACATATACCACGTGTATTATAAAGCTATATTATATTTTATAGATCTCACACTATACGCCTCAAATGTTGAGGATCATGCATGAATTAATAGGTTTTTTCAAGAAAATACTTTGTAGTTTAAAAAGAGCCATGTTGTCTTTTAGTGTTTACAATTTAATGCAGAACTTTAGTGACTTTATTAAATTAAAATAGCTTACATCTACGATATATTTAAACTGGTTTACAAACCAAATGTTATTGGAATGTAATTTACGACAGTACCCTAAATAGAAAGTTGGCAATACATAGATATACAAAGTACACACACACACACACATACACACACATACACACTCACACGAAAACACACAGACTCTCACATGGACACACACAGACACACATGTAGCTATTAAAATATATTTCTTAGTAAAGTAACTTCCGTTTAAGTTTACGATACTCTCTGTGTATTTGTGTATATGTAAAGTGGTTGATTTGTACAAATATTCTTTCAGCTAAATTTTTTAGGGGAGAACTTAGTCAATATCATGGACCAAAATGCTGATACTGCTAAGTATCTTATCACCCTTGAAAGGATGAAAGGTGTAGTCAATCTCAGTGGAATTTGTATAAAACTGAAAGAGACAGAAGAACCTTCACTAATCATTTTGACCGACGTGCTAATGATTCTTTACGATTTTTAGTTTTATGCACACAAAGCGTAAAATATTTAGGACTTTGATAAGTCAATAGTATCGACCACAGCGCTCAAACCTTTTCATCAATGCTGAAGTGCTGAAAGACAAGAGTGACCTCGGTGGCTTTTGAACTCAGAACGTAAAGGACCAGAAAAAACCCCAGTAAGGATGTATGTCCGACATGATAAGGAATCTGCCAGCTCACTGCATTCAGTTTGTGCCAAGAATGTTGACATAAAAACCAGAAATTGATTGGAATTTATTTCATATGTATTACTTGTAATATTCGGTTCATCGTTATTTTACAAAGACAAATGAGAAAGTTAATGCTTACCATTCTTTGCATAAAATAATCTTTATTTCTTTTCATTTGTTGCACCGTCCTGGCTGTGAATATATTCTTCCATAATGTACAAATCCGAAAATGAGAATGAAATTGACTTTATCATAAGTAAAAGTTTTCTTGTAAAGCTTGATTTGCAAGGTGATGAAATGTGATATTTGTATATTTGAATAGACGAAGTGGAAAGAAGTCTTTTATCGTTCTGCATATATGTACAGAACTTTTGTTTTATCGGAGAAGTTAATCGTTTTCAAAATCGCATAATCTAATTTTATTTGAGTTAAATTAACCTCAGTTCATGAATTAAATGATATGTAAGAAATTTTAATTCAAGTAATTTTTAGTTCACAAGTTGGGAAATAAAATTGAAGTCTCGGAGGTGCAAGAAGCTCAACACCAAATAGTCAAATGGAGGCTTTCGACCGCAAAAATTAATAATTACAAAACCTATTAATTCATAAAAATGAGCATTAACAATTATTTGAGTATATGTAGTTGTACATACGTGTTCTTAGTAGAAAGAATATACACGCACACACACACGCATAATATATATACGTGTGTATGTGTATATATGGTTGTTTTTCGTGATGTCTTTGTTGCTTTAATAGAAAAGTATATATATATATATATATATATATAT
>NC_068989.1:61264984-61269712 GCF_001194135.2 Octopus bimaculoides
TTTGTCCCCTCTGTGTTGAGCCCTGTGTGGCTAATAAAGAAACCTATCTATCTATCTATCTATCTATCTATCTATCTATCTATCTATCTATCTATCTATCTATCTATCTATCTATCTGTCTGTCTGTCTGTCTGTCTATCTATCTATCTATATATATATATGTGTGTGTGTGTGTGTGTGTGTGTGTGTATGTGTGTATTCGTATCTGTGTGCAAAATTTATTCACAATATTTACTATTTATTTGGGAAACGCTATTGCAAGACAACTGTTTGAATTTACAAACATTCCTGTATTTTTAAACGTGAATTTCTAGAGTGTTTTACAAACCTTAAATCTCCATTATCATCAGTTATATTTAATCAGCATTTAGCGATCAATAATGGACAGTGTTTGCTGTGCAATCCAATTTATTAAGCATTCCGTAGTACTACATAATCACGTTCCATACTGACAGGCAATTCTGATGTAAAATATACAACACTGGATTAAATACATACAATTTTTGTATTAGTCATTAGATATATTTGCGATATGAAATAGAGTTTTTCTTCATAGCTTAGTAAACTCTGTATAGACTTTTTTCATTTCTTTAGTTTCGTTTTCATTATATTCATATAGTATTATATCTAGTCGGTTTAAATCTTCGAAGAGGGCTACAATACTAGTTGAAGGAAGGTAAAAATGATTATTTATATTCCATTGATTAAACGTTTTGACATAACTTTACATCTTTCCCTCCTTTGTGCAAAAAAAATTTTGCAGTTATAATTTAACAGTAGACCACTTGTGTCTAATACTGAAATCGACGTTATGTTGTCCTTGTTTGATCTCATCAACATTTAGAAAGATCCAGGTATGGCATCTTAATTCCTTCACTCTTTGTTTATCAACTAATGTTCAGTGTACCGCTTGTGTAGAGTAGAGGTGTTATGTCGCTGCAATATAATGGTGATTCATTATTTGTATACAGCAATATATTTTTAATTAATAAAAAAAAATGAAGTTATTCACTGAAGGAGACAATAGTTCGTCTATTCTCTGTTGGGCTTGTTTTCGCTAGGTTTAACCTCCAAAATGTTTGAGAAGACAAAACGAAGACATAATGTGCATATAGAAATTTTTATTTCACAGTTTTATTATACAGATTATTTTTAAAACATCATCCATTCTATTAAGGAATATAGTATGAACAAATAAAGTAGACTTTCTTCTTTACAAATGCTGTAGTAAACAATGCAAAGGAGAATGCAAGTAAATAGATTTGATATAAAGTATTAACCATGCAAGACGTGTGAAAATATCTTATAAAATTCCAACTAAAATTTATCATATATCAATATTTTGTATTATCAAACGCCTAATGGTTCTCTGTTATTTATTGCGATTACAAACTTTTCTCTAAGTCAAAAGCAGCTGGTTGTTTCGTACTACGCATTGAAAACGCCATCTTAAAAAGCAACATCTGTACAGGATTTATGAAATAAAATATAACATATGAACTCTATAACAGAATATACTTTTCTCAAAATAAATTGTTTTGCTC
The DNA here is from genome assembly GCF_001194135.2 of Octopus bimaculoides. Taxonomy (NCBI): domain Eukaryota; kingdom Metazoa; phylum Mollusca; class Cephalopoda; order Octopoda; family Octopodidae; genus Octopus; species Octopus bimaculoides. The sequence continues at coordinate 61,266,529 of NC_068989.1, forward strand.
GGTTCTATGTGCTTCCTGTTTTTACTTTATTCAAATTGTAAATTTACGTCATCTATATATGCAAAAAGAAATCAAGGAAAATAAAATTGAAAGAAGAAAAGTAAATTTCCAGGAATGAATTTACAAATATAAATAATTTTGCCATACCTTTTTAAAGTACACTTTATATTTTATTTTTATGTATTTTAAATTATTCGCTGTTTATGACAAGTGTTTCAGCTAAAACTACTAATTTGTAAAGGAAATGTAAATAAGAACTACACAGAAGATATTGCTAATACTGTTTTCCGCCTAAATAGCTCTCTAGAATATTCTGAAAGAATGTTAAATACCAATATAATATAAAAACATATATCTACGTCTATAACTTGGAAATAATATTTACCATTTTAACATTGGCCTCTGTAATAGCATTATTGTATCCGAATTTTACCAGGATATTACAAAATTAATTACGGCTAAATTGCCACAACAAAAGACATTGATGCTTCGGGAGATATTCATCAGTTCACATGTGAGTTGAGATGATTCACGTGGTTTCTGTATCAATGGAAAATCGAAATACTGATTAGACACAATAGTAGTTAACGATCCCGTATTCTAATTCAATGTTCAGGTATCCCAGTGTATTTAGCCGAACATTTAAACTTGCATTGACATCAATTTGCTTAACTTTCAACGTAGAATGGGATCCTAACTATTGAGCACCAGTTTTGGGCCTCTGTTGGTCATGGTTGTAATGTCTTTGATTATATTCTTGTTCAAAATGCTTTCCGGTAGGTTTTAAAGCAGCAAAACTAATGCCATTTATCTATGTGGCCAACCTTTGCAAGAATGCATTATTCAAATGTATATTGAATGGAAATACTCCCATTAACATTTGTTAGATTGCAATATACTGTTTTTTGTATTCTTATGATTTGATGAACGCAGTAACTAACAACTAAGATATTGCACAGCAAAATCTAACTAGTACCCCCAAAATTATGTTTAAACATTAGTATTTGAATGGAGAGTTTGTTGTGATGAGAATCACTGAATATGCTTGATGTGTATCGGCCTATTCTACAATGTAGTCATCATGTAAAGGAATAAAAAAAAATAGATAAATATCAAACATAGTTGTGCCAAGGTGTTGCTATAATAATGTTGATAAATTAGTTTGATAAAACTTTTCAAGGGAACTAAGTAAAAATATAGAATTCATATTAACATATTTCCATAGTAAAGAAGGCGGCTTGTTTATTTATTGTTGCAAGACATAAGTTCATGAACGGGACCGTATTCCGAAATTTTCCAGAGAGAAATCCAAATTCATTATGACACAGTTAGTGCAAAACTTCAAATTAGGGTGGTAGTAACTTGAGAAATACAAACACACTGCTTTCAAACGGACTAACATGAATAATAAAAACAACGTGAAGCGGTTATAACTTTGAATCAATAACAGACGAGAGACTTATCTTCAAGTTTACAATAATGTGTCGACCATAAAAATTTTCTATAATATTCGTTTATTTCTCACACTTTCATTATACTCAATCCTATTGTCTGTGAAATATTCTAACCTTTAGCTAGATCAATACATAACGCTGGGGTTACATTGGACAAATTTATCTGCGATTTCATGTATATATTTACACAAAGACTACTTCTTCACCATAGCAACGTAGAACATATCAACACTTCTTTTGATGTCATTCGAAAACGAAAATCAATATAGTCAGATCAGTGAAATTACGGTTGATGCTTGGAAACCAAACACGCATTATATATACATGCATCAGAACAACGATGAATGCAGCCATCCATTCACGTTTATGTTTAGATATGTCTAAATATTAGGGAATGGATGTGTTGATCTGTATTAAATCACCTATACATGCGGGTATATATATATATATATATATATATATATATATATATATGTATGTATATGTATGTATATGTATGTACAGTACGTAAATATATATATATATATACATCTATATATATAGATATATGCGTTTGTGTGTGTATGTGTGCCAATATATATACATATACATATATACATATGCATACATACATACATACATACATACATACATACACACATATATCCATACATATATATACATATAATAATATAGGGCGTATGTTGTACCTGCAAAAGGGACCGGGTTTCTTGAATGCCCAAGAAATATCTACGATATTCTCAGTTCTAGGGAAAGCTAAGTTCTTAAAAATCAGAAGTCATACAGACTGAAATATATAGGAATTAGAGGTCACGTAACTTAGTAAGTAATTTGGCTTAACAGTGTCTTGCGGGGCAGGACTTATATTTGTCAAGGAAACCGTGATAATTATAGATATAAAGGCTCATCACCACCACACATATACACACAAACATGTATATGCATATACGACTTCCCTCTCATGAACCTAACCTCATTGTCAAATATGTTCCACTGTTTTGTAAATCTAGAGTTGTACTTCGAATAATATTTTTGCTATGTTTCATAGGTGTCAGACTAATTTCCTGATAGGAAAGACATGTGACTCCTAATATTCCCTCTCAACGTATTTGTCCTCATCAACCGGGCATGTAATAAAATTTGTCCCAGTCGTGACTTTCCTGTTGTTCTTTTTATATCAGTATTAACCTATTCTGTATCACCTTCCGGCCTGAGATATAATGTATTATTTGTATGGTGACTATTTCTAGCATTTCAGGTCACCACTCTATAGACACGCATTTGTAGACACATATAATCTGTGACTGTGTGCGTGTGTATGTCCACATTAACATTTGTGGAGTAAATTTTGATCTTACGATAATACTTTGCGCATTCGAGTATGCATCAGTTAGTTCGGGTCATACCCTTTTTGTTCTTCTAGATAATTAAGCTACGGAAGACTAATAAAGCGTTTTGTTCTTGTTTGAATCGTTTATGTACAAACTAAATCGTCTAGTAGAGCAAATAATTAGGCATTGATAACAGACTAAGCTGTTAACGAGTTTAAACATAGCTTTGGTATATATTCTGACATTTTCAATGAATTTGTTATTTCTTACTTGGAAATATGTTGCGAGATAAATTTCAGAGTTATAACTAATACAGAATGTAGATGTTATAGGAATGTGCCAGGAGTTAAATAGCTTAAGGATATTCCGCATATTTAGTTCATACATATTTATATATAT
>NC_068989.1:61269899-61274471 GCF_001194135.2 Octopus bimaculoides
ATATAGGTAAATAGATACACTTCATGTACAACATTGAAATCTATCCTGGTTTCTGATTAATCTAGTGATTCTGAATCCCTAGTTCTTCTTATGTTGGCTACATTGGAAGCTCTCCTAGACTAAGCTCGTTCAGGTGTTTCTAATGACCATTCTCTCCACTTGGTAAGAGTATTTGATGCTCTCCTGGAAGCAGCTTGTTCAAGAGTTTGAGAGACCCTAAATATTTGCATATTTTCAGCATTGGAAGCTCTCCTGGCTGCCATTTCATCTGATTCTTCATTTACACTGGATTTGCTTTTCCTCGCTGCAGCCTTGATTCTTTTGATTGCAATCTGGTCCTCTGTTGGAAGAGATTTATTTTTATGAGGCATACTACAGCCGTATGTGATAGGTAAAAATAAACCACAGAAGAACTGAAAATTGATCGCTGTATTGAATTATTACACTAATATTTAAGCCTACTTTTTAAAAGTTCAACGATACTTCTTCCGCCACCACTTAATTTAAAGACAATTTGATGTACGTAGGTTCTTACTTTTCGTTCAAATAATTATTTCTATTTCATGGGTGACTTTCGCTGGATTTCACAATTTATTTCGATTATTCTCAAATTTATTTCCATGTTATAAAAATTGTTATATTAATATGCTAATACCTAAGTAGATACGTACGTACGTACCTGTGGTGTGTGTCACACTTAGTTGAAAGGATGAAGTAAAAAAAGGAGAAATGAAACTTGTTAAGAAGAAGAAGTATAGTTGAAGGGGCAAAGCGGCAAAGAATAGGGAGTAAGAGGGAGTGAGACAGTGAAAGAGAGAGAAAGGGAGAGGGCATTGATAGCGCTGAGAGGTAAGAGAAATATACTGCATTAAACACAGGAGAAATGTTAGAGGCAAGGAGACATAAAAGTGGGAGAGAGATTTAGAGAGATAGATTGAGTGAACGAAAGGAGCAGATAGAGAATGATAGTGGAAGAGAATGAAGCTACTCTCAGAGAGAAAACGCTGGAAATCTTTTCGTTTTGGACGATATATGATAAAGCCATTGTGGCTGATATTCTATGTCAATTTTCTAGAAAGTTATGAGATAGAAAATGTCAGGTTCTGTGAATTTTCCGAAACTCCTCACCCTAGCCCCTTGGAAAAAATTGTTTCCAACAAATCTTAACATACGCTCAATCAACAAGATCTAAACGATTATTTATGGAATTTAAGAGGCAACGAAGTAGATGGGGTATGCATCTGTAGTTTTGCCCATAATTATTCGATAGTCATTATATGAAATCACTATTTACAGATGCTTACAGCTTGTATATTTTCCGTGAAGTTTTTACGCGTCCAGCTAATAAAAAATTGTTATCGTACAAAATAATTTGTTGCAAAAATCACGAAAAATTCGGCGAAAACAATCGCAGAAATGAAAACTTGGGAATCCAGAATTTCAGGATTGCAGGTCTGGATTCGGCCCGGAATGTGTTTAATTTACTCACTGATTCGGCCTATTTCCAAAATGGTATGATATGTTGTGCTACGGCGTCTTGGAATGACACTCGCATTTATTAAATTAGATTTCATAATAATACCTGCGAAAAGTGACCGAGGTGCTTGTATATCCAAGAAATATCTACGGTATTCTCAGCTCTTCCTGAGAAAGCTAAATAAAGATTCGTTTTTAAAAACGAAATCAATGGGGAATATTGCTGGAATTTATAGAGATTCAAATATTATACAAATTAGACGTCATCTGTATTAGTTATCCCTCCGAAATTTCATCTCACAACATAATTGCAAGTATGAAACAACACCACACTAAAAATAGATTAAGGCACAGAGTGTCAAGTTTTCTATTTGTCACACAATGCAATAGTGGTGCGTTGTTGTCAATATAGGCTATAGTGGTATTCTTCATAGAAAGCATGAAGACACTGGTTTAGCTACAATATGTTGTTTCTATAGGTTATTTTCATTCTTTCATTGTTGTCTCCCTTCACTGTCACCGTTCCAGTAAATTCAATGTTAGTTCTGCAGCTACATGTATTTTTTTCCTTTCACCGGAGAATTATGAATGTATTAGTAAAGAATCATTTGTGTTGGATGATCATACAGTGTTAAGTTAGTGCAGTGTGGGTCTTGTGAGATTTAATAATACAAGTTAAACATGCACGCACGCGCACACACACATACGCATGCAATATCCTTTACAACACGCCTCTCGAAAAACAAAAATATTTTCGTCGTAAGTTAATCATATCCATATCCAATATCTCAATCAAATATTTAATCATGGAACGTTCAGCTAATTTTTTCAGCTTACGGTTTTCCATTTGAAAAATCAGAGAAATCAATAGGTATGATTATGTATCTTCAAACGTTGAAAACACAAATATCAATATTAATTCAAACATACATAATATTTCATCAAGATAAACCAATATTTTTAAGCAAGAAAATATTTTTTATCATCTACGTATTACATATATTATTTGAATCATGTGAATCACTCCACCTCAACGACACATGCACATTCACACACACAGACACACTTTGCCGGAACGAACATTTTAAAACAATTTAGCTAACTCACTTGAAGATGTTTCTTGCAATATTCTCCGATAGTTTCTTGTTATTCAAACTGTATTACACTCTCTAATTCCTAACTTACTCCCTCATTATCTTTCTATTGGTATGTCTCCACTCATATTCTAATACTATATTTTGATATTCCGATATTCTGGTATTTGCAAACAGGCTACTGTGTGTCACTTTTGAATGAAGTTTAAACTCTTTGACGCTGCTTATCGCTTCCAAAATCAGTCGTTCCATCACGTTCACTTCCAGCGTCTGTTACGCGATAGAGTAAAGAATTAAAAAAACACTTTCACCTTTATATTAAATAACTATTTCTCTACGCCCCCCTCTCTCTCTCTCTCTCTCTCGTTCTCTCGCTCTTTATGGATCCCAAGAAAGGGGGTCTCAGAAGGCAGTTGTTATGTTAACCTAAATTTCCATTTCCTTGACTTCTCGCTCTCAGAAAAACGTACGTGATAACTGTTTTGATATTTTGAATACGAAGTTTTGTGATATTGCTTCATTCCGACTTGATCTCAAGCAGATATTTACAGACTCATACTATGAAATTGGTATGCGACAGTGTTTGTCTTTATTTTAAAGACTCTCACTTACGTATCGACATGCTGTGTTCTCCAAGACTTACCGCTCTTCAAGTTATATTGCCTGTCAATCCTTATTAATTTCTTCCACCCAATTGTCATTCCCTGCTAAACTAGACACATCAGACGCAAATCTTCTGCTTGTGTGCCTATTTTGTAATAGAATTATGTCAGAGTTAACTCCCTTTGTAGTACAGAGTCGGTCAATACACGTATCGGCAGAAATATCTATGATAAAAGTGAATAAAAAAGAATACCCGCATTTAAAAATACCATGCCATCAGAGACTCTATGGTTATCACTACCAGTGAGGTTCACTCGCGTCCAAATTACATCTTCGAATTATCATCCCACACAACTTCCAAACACAGACAAATCTACTGATTGATATGAAATCACAATCAAGTGTTACCCATGGATGTACTGTTTCCTATCGCTATCAATCTTACCGCTACTATCTCAACTTGTCTGAGATGATTGGTGTCGTGTAACATTTACTTAGTCACGCTCGACTAACTTTTCATTATCATGCTATCCACAGTCTGTTGAACTTTTCTCTTTGTGCATCATATACTTTTCCTGACAGATCTACATTGACCCACGCCAAATAGTTTATGCTAATATCTGCAAATTTTCAAGAGAGATGCTAACCGCATTGGGCTCATTCATTTCGAAGTCGCTAGTTTAAATGAAACGATACAAATACCTTCATATATTGATAACAATAACCGATATGAATGACAACTGATCAATTCATGTTTTCAGTATGAGTAAGGCAGAAGCTGCCTATTGACAGTAATTCACCAATCTATAGACAGTACTCAACCGATTGACGTCAGTATGCCTTATCAGTACTCCGCTTATTACATTTAAGAGAGTTGGGCACTGAGAGGTAAACTAAGAATCTTTAAAAACGAAACCGATTGCCAAAATGGTGTATATTCTTATGGCATGCATTCGACTTTAAAATCTATTGCTTATGTAGTCTAAGCTATTCAGATAATTCTAAACTATTTATATAAATTGGAGATAATTTTCGAAATAAATTATTCTAAGGGCATTACTGTTTTCTTCACATTGGCAAGATGGAGATAGCAGTAATTGCAGAATAGTATAATGTCAGTGAATCAATATTGATAAAACATACGACGTTGGTTAGATTCATGCGTGCATACATTTGAGGGACGCTAAAAAGTAATTGTTGTGTGATGGGATGGATACCAACGACTTTAATCTTTACCTATATGCCTTTCTCGACGGAGAAATATTTGTGTGTGTTTGTGTGTGTATATATATACATATACATACATACATAATTATATATACATATATATACACTTATATATGTGTGTGTATATAAATATATATATATATATAATCATAAATATATAGGGATTGACAGT
>NC_068989.1:61274481-61301481 GCF_001194135.2 Octopus bimaculoides
GTGTGTGTGTATGTGTGTGCATAAATATATATATCATATACATGCATATATATGATATAAATACATACATACATATATATATACATATTATATACATATATAAATATGTATACAGACCCTTAAATATACATAGAAATACATAAACCTGTTTGCAATGAAGAAACATTCTTTTTGATAACATGTTAAGCTTCTGAGTCTTTAATGAGAGAGAGAGAGCGAGAAAGATTAGGCGGGAGAGATGTACATACATATGCATGTATACATGCATATATACATATACAAACATATATAATTACATATATAATTACACACATAAACACACCACGCACAGACGCAAACACAAAAACACACTCACAGAAATACACATACATGCATTCACGTCTACCAAATACACTCCGTCTTCCAAATACACTCACAAAGTTTGGTTGGCCCGAAGTTATAGAAGATACTTGCCCGAGGTGACACGCAGTGGGACTGAAACCGGAATCATCTGGTTAGGAAGAAAACTTGTTACCGCACAATCACGTCTGCACCTACATATATATAGTCACACCCTTATATGGAAATTTCCGTTTATTTTGTAACCCTCTGCTCCATATTATTTTCGTTGTTTTCGTTTCTGTCTAGGAAATTTTCTTTTTTGTTTCAATCTCAAAAAGATCACCTTCTTTTCTTCTCTCAACTCATCTTATATCGCTGGCCAGGTTTTCATGTCCTCTGTCTGCTAAACTATCTTTCTATTTAAAAAAAAAATCTAACCCTTGCTCTACTCTTTTCTGTCGCTATACTGATTTCTCTCTAACTCTGTCAATTCCTGTCTTTCTCTGAATGTGACTATGTATGTATCTTGATCATTATTTCATATTGTGAAATAATCAATATTTCAGGAACTATGTTACATGAGTAGCCGTCTTGGCAGTTAATAACAATCTTAATTAGTATCAATTCATTCAATATCCTGTGTGCAATATTTTTTTAATGATAACTTAAAGCTTAAAGCTATGATTTTCATACAACACATACAGAAATAAAAAAAATATCGAAAGATGAATATGTTTATTAAATTACAAAAACGGAAAAAAAATATCTTTTCATATTCAAATTTTTGAGATCTTTAAATGGTCGGCATCCCACATTCATGAGTGTTTTGGAAAATATATTTATTGAATTATCTAACGTTTCATTGTCAGCTTCGGATTCTAGTACAGCAAAATGGTGGAGACTATTCACTCCTAAAATGATTCTTAATTCAGAATAGACTTTTATGAAGACACGACCATCCGCAATACAACAATACATTAAAAATAATACGATTGTTGTATAAATACAATGTAATACATATAATTGTACTGAAAGAGGTAAATACAATCTTAATGTATCCATTTCCAACTGGGTATGATAGCGACAAAATCCACTAAATTAACCACAAATAAACTTCCCTTGCTCAAAGTTGTGAATCTACTATAAAACTAATGAATCTTAAGATTCAGGGCTCCTAATCCTGGAGGATCCCCTCTGAGGCAACTTAAGTTTTTCATTCTGTCAATTTTTTTTGTTTTTGTATTTTGACATGCAGATTTCTGTTAGCAGTCTTAGTGGACAGCATCATCTCATACTCCTATGCAGAGTCTAGACAAGTAGTGTCTTGCCACAAGCTATTCCACTCAGTGTCAGTGTGGAGTGGAATAAAAACGAAAAGTACAAAGAACTCGCAGATAATTCACATTTCTTGAATTATTTGGGAAAATTCATCTCCGCCCCGCCCATTGCCAAATATGTCTACATCGTCAAATATGTCTACAAATATGTGTACATCAGCACAGAAGAGATAAGAGTTCTTATTTTCTCAGCGGTACACCATTATTAAATGACCAATGAAAAGGTTTGCCTCCTAATTTTGGACTCACAATCTTTCAGAAACAAAGCAATTTTTCTACTTTAAAAATTGTTTGAATATTGTCTTGTACAAAATGAACAATTCGTCATTTATGACTATATATTAAACTGTAGACCCTTATCTTGATTGATCTCTGTTTTGCTGTGATAATGAAAATATTACGTTATTTTATTTTTACACAGACGTCTCGGCCCCAAGAGGAATAGCAATATCTTCAAGAAAGTACATAAGTGGATACCAGAAATGCCAACTCAAGGAAAAGCAATCTAACGAAGTTTCTAAATGTCAAAAGCTATCAAACTATTTTACAATGTCAAGTAAAAGTAAAAGTTTATCATCATCTGCAACTGGAACAAGCCATGCACGAACCATGAGTGCTCTATAGCAGTAATCAACTTACTGTTGAGACCTATGATGCAGATGATGATCACAGTGGTCAAGAACTTCAAGAAAAAAAGAGAGCTGAAACAGGAAACAGAAAGCAAACTTAGCGATTTCAAAGAATGCAGTGACCTGGCACATTGGCCCGCAAGAATTGATAATGATTTCATATAAAATTGTTTCAATTCAAGACATCAGATTTTTTTCAAAATAAAAAAAAAACCCAGATAATGTATATACTGGATTCAACAAAATTTACAAACAGCAAAATCAAAGTTTCTGAAACAAGTACTTTGAAAACAATGATTGAAAAATGGTCAGATTGAAAAAATGGTCCTGATTAGTTTACTCATAGAACAAAGGCTGTATATACTGTTTCGTTTGCAAACACTTTTCTAAATGCCAAATATCAATTACAATGGATGGGTTTTCTGATTGTATGAATATACTCAGAACTCTAAAAAATCAGGAAGGTGACATGGAACATAACAGGGCAATGTTCAGCAAGCTAACTAAAATACTTCGGATCAACAACTTGAGAAACAATTGACAAATAACATGCAGTACTATTTTGAAGAACTAAAAAGAGTTGTGGCAGTTATAAATTTTTTAAGTGGAAGAAGTTCAGCACTTAGAGGTCATGAAAAAAGTGAGGTTCTCTAAACAAGGGAAATTTCATGGGGGGCATTGAGCTTCTTGCGGATTTTGACCCATTTTAACATGAACATTTAGAGAAATGTAAAAATGTAAACGTAAATATTACTTACCCATCCAAATCTGTGTATGAAGAATTGATAGAAATGGGAAACATATGAAAGATGAAATGATGAATCAAATCAACAACCTTGACACCAACTACTACAATTGACTCTACACCTGCCAACAGAAAACCATTCATGCAAGATCTTGTTCGACAAAATAACGGTTTCTGGAGGAGCAAAAGCTTTCTCTTGAAAATATCCACGGTCAGTTGTACGATAATGCTTCCAACATGAAGAGCACGGTGAAAGGGCTGCAATCATTTCTTAAAAACATTAATAGGTGCAAACCATTCACTCAACCTTGTTGGAGAAAAGACAGTGTCTACTGTACCTGAAGCTGTTGACTATTTTGTCATCTTGCGGCAGCAGTATGTTTTCTTTTCTGAATCTCCCCAAAGATGTCGAATTTTAAACACGCAGGGCAATCTAGACTTTTCTCTAACGAGCATAAGTGCAACTAGATAGCCTGCACACCATGAAGCAGTCCGCGAAATTAACAATGAATATAAGGATATTTTACAAGCTCTCAAAAATATGTTTGAAGACTCAGAAGAGAATCCTAAATGTAAGCAAGATGCAAAAACTTTATACCATAAGTTGGCAAAATTGGAATATGCTGTTTTAACAGTCGTTTGGGAAAAAATATGGAGTGTTTTAACAATAGAATTAAGAAACTCCAAATCCCTGATTCTGATGTATTTGAAGGTTACCTTCTGCTAGCATCTTTACTTTCATTTGTTAAAGAACTACGAGACAATTCAGCCAACAGGATTGCACACTAGGAATCAGAAAAAGTTTATGTGAATATATTACCTCAAATTCTTCTGATGTTTCCAAATGCATTGTTACAAAGAAATTTCCGGAGGGTACAAGTAATAGGGCTTCTTTGAAAGGGGCTGAAAATTTAGGATAGAAATTCTAAATCAAGTCTGTGACTGCTCGATAATCCCGTTAAGCAAGTGATTGGACCCATATGAGCAGATTGAAAAACGGTTCAAGTTTCTCTCAGAATTTATGAAACATTCAGAATTTGATCAGGACAGTATCAAACTTATAATATTGCATTACAAAGATTTGAGCACAAATTAATAAATGAGTGTTATCAGATCAAAGAGTATTTACACCCTAGGAAATCGCGGAACACAGACGAAAACACCATATAAATTGCAGCGCACAGTTCCTTAGCTTATTTATGAGCAATAGTCAATTGAATTGTACCCTAATATTCTTTTCTACTCTAGGCACAATGCCCAAAATTGTGGGGGAGGAGGCCAGCCGATTATAGTGACCCCTGAGTGCAACTGGTACTTAATTCATGGACCCTGAAAGGATAAATTGCAGAATCGACCTCGGCGGAATTTGAACTCAGAACGTAAAGCCAGACAAAATACTGCTAAGCATTTCGCCTGGCGTGCTCACGTTTTTGCCAGCTAACAACCTTAGTGTTCCCTAATATTACCACTGCACTTAAGCTGTACTTGACAATGCCTATCGCAAGCTGTGAAGCAGAAATCAGCTCCTCAAACTTTCCTTTATAAATTTCGGTCTACCATGACTGCAGAGCACTTAAATTCCTTATGCATATTGACAAAACTGTAAGAGAATACGTTGCTATAGAAAACAGTAAAAGGAGCATTTTGTACTTTTCATATGTATCTTAAATATAAGATTAATATTAGATTATATCAACTGAAGTATTTGTTATGTTTCATATTTCTATTCTATGATGTATGATGCATGTCCATAACTCTTCCCTAATTTTCAACCCAATAACTCTGAAAGTATAAGGCATAGCCTGGAAAATATTTGTTCACACCAGTGACTTGGAGAATAGCAATCTGAAATATAGTGCCATGGAACAACCATATCGACAAAGATATCGGTGTTTACCCACTCCTCGTTTCTGGTGGAAAGAGAACACAGTGTCAGACTCATTTTAAAGACTCCACATCACCACTCCACTATTTGGGCTATAAGGACCTCAAGGCTGGAGTCCCATGCAAGGGAACGAAAATTCTTTGATCCTTGTTGGATGTTACCTTACTGTTGCTGGTTGGAAAGGAGGATCCCAATGTTGTAGATATTGCTGCGCAAAGCATTAATTTTCATGCATTCCTTAAAAGATGAGTTAGTCCATTTGAAGGTTTTCCGCAGCTCATATTAGTTCATATAAGAACTATAGCACCGAACCTCGTTCACACAACAGTGGCATTTTAGAAATGTCTACTTGGTTATATCCTTCACAGTTTGAAATTATAGACATACGTTATGTAGGTATACTATGAAATTCAGCCCATTAGATATTTCATATTGGCGTAATAGATATTTTTCTTTAATATTTTGTCATTTATGAGAACATAATAAAAAACAACAGATACATATTTTCGAATATATGTATGGAAATGTTTATTTTAAAAGAAATCAAGCAGGAACATGATTTATTTACTCCTTGGCATAATACGAAACTGGGCTTGACATTAGCGGGTTACCAAACTATGGCGAGAGGAATTTAAAATTCTATCAAAAACTATTGCGGTCTCAAGAAAAGGTTAGTCATATGAAGAGAATGATTTATTGGGATTAGAACTACTTGCTTTTCATTGGAAACCGAATTACGTCAGTACTCAACATGCTATGATAGAGAATATGCTTCTCTACCAAACGAATTCAGTCACTCATAATGACTATCAAATACAAGTATCAACAGTCCAATAGATAATTCTCCTGAGAGAATTGTGGAAATCAAGAACCAAAACCCAGTCAAAATCAAAATAATATGACAGAGATAGGACGGCCACTGTTATTCAGATGCACAGTGGCCGATTACGAAAAACAGAAGTTAGTAAAGAATGAAAAAAAAAATCTCAAAATGAAAGGTCCATTACGATTTGACCAAAGATTTACTATTTATAGCAAAAATCCGCTATATAAAGCAATCATATTGACGGGGATCGATATGAAATATTGATCTGGTGTTATTCGTGATACATCAAACTGCAAAATAACGTGTAGCACAGATTGAAACTCCAAGCTTTAAAGAGGCGAGCAATCAATTTCAGTAACCTCGATATACAGAAATATTCATTCTTTCTTGTAATTTGGACATTCAATGACATATAGTATTGTGTTGCACGTACAAACAGATAACAGCTGGACGCTAAGCACCAGCATCGCAAGAACGCAATACCAATGTAAATTATTTCTTCCTTTATATAGGCAGTTGAAAGAAAATGTCAGAAAACTGAATATTATCAACTCAGACTGGAAGAAGCTTTCGCTTAGTCGTTTCTAGATTGAGAGATATATGATTCATTGTATTAATAGCCTTACTTCAGGTGATTCTAAAAATTTCGAAACAGAAATGCAGGGTAATACATCTCTGACGCTCAAACATAGTAGCGGAAATAATCTGAAAATACCTCCCCTAACTCTGGATAATTACTTTTTGAGCCAGCAAATGTGAATTCATCATAGATTATCAGATTCACCAGAAGGTTTCGGCTAGAAGGATTCTCAAGAAAGAAAATGCTGTTAAATATCCTCAACAGTTCAGAATATTTGTTATCGGAAGAGATTATAAGAACCAGAAGCAACAATAATTTTCATATTAATCCTACACAATATAAAGTGTTATGACAATATATAAGGTAATACCATAATTGTAAATATCAAGACTAGGAAAATTATAACCAGTTCTGATGATTTCAGCATCAGTAATAAAACAGGCAAGATTTATGTTAATCGAAGGGATGGTTACTACGGTATACAGTTACACACACACACACACGGACACACACACACACACACACACACACACACACACACACACACGAGCACAAACACACACAGAAACATAAGCACAAACATAGGCGGAGACGCAAGCACACACACTCTCAAAACCATTGGAGAAAACGAGCAATAAAATATTCGTTAAGTTTCCTGTTTTATCATACCTTTAGATGGCAGTGAAGGAGTTGTATATTGATAATCCAATACTATGACGTATTAACTTGATTCAATTCACTTGTATTCATATATAGAGAGACAAAGCTAGTAAACAAAGATAGTAAGTTTCATCACAATTATTTGCTGAGCTAATTTTGTGGCAAGAATAAATAATTAGCCCTAAAAGACGCGAAGATAAATCCAAATCACAATCGATAATCCTTTGTGTAGCGAGTGACTTACCTCAAGTAAGTTTCCCACACCCTGAATGTGGTAAATTCGATCATGACATAAAATATGGTGGCATGTGGGCAAGAATTGGGCAGTGCCAAGCTAAACTCTACAATATGCGTGTCTGATTGACGGGGATCGATACGAAATATTGATCTGGTGTTATTCGTGACACATCAAACTGCAAAATAACATGTAGCACAGATTGAAACTCCTAGCTTTAAAGAGGCGAGCAATCAATTTCAATAACCTCGATATACAGAAATATTCATTCTTTCATGTAATTTGGACATTCGATGACGTATAGTATTGTATTCACTGCAACATGTAATCTTCACTGCGACAAGCGATCTTCACTGCAGCATGCAATCTTCAGTCAAATATATATGAAAATAAATTTGTCTTACGCTTTCTTTACGTTACAGGTTTATAATTTGGATTAAAACTATTATCTATGTATTTTCTATTTCTAAACTAATGTCATATAGCTTGTTTCTAAACATCAGTCAAGGAAATTCTATAGAATGATAGAGAAGTATATAGCATTTAAATAAGTGTCCTATATTCGTATACTTATTGCTTTCATGATACACATGAGCCTTTCGAGAAAAAAGTGCTTTTATTTCAGATGCTTGTAAAACTTGGAATCATAGATTTTTTTCTAAATCGCTCTTAAAGAAGAGAAAAATATGAATATAGCTTAGAGTTTCTATCATTAAAAACGTGAGCAATTTTCTAATGGAAATGTTCATATCAATTCGGTACATACGTAATAGTAAGGAATCATTCGCATAAATGCAATTCATACTAAAATTCGAACTTTAAATGCTGCAAAACAACTTTGAGCTTTACAAAAGAAATTAATATTAATGAAGTAACTGAAAACAAAAATCATGCATTTTGCCGTAATATATCTATTGTCCCATGGAAATTAAATTATACTAAATCACTTTATTAAATGCTGTTTCATGGTAGGAACAAGCTGAAAATCCTTTAATTCTTATGGATAGTATATCAGTTGCTTCATCAACAACTTAATTAACAAGGAGAGTTGATATCGTGTAGATACTTAAGTATTAATGTATTATATATTAAGCATCAATTTTATAAAAAAAAAAAGAAAAATCATGCACATACTTAAATTATAATTAAAGCTATAACTGTTACAATATTTCACTATGCACATAACAAAAAAAAAACATGTCAAACTATATTCTTTACCATTAAATCTAAATAATACATCAGATTCCTAGTTTATTAATCTTCTTTTAATGACTATAATGTAGATTGAGCATTTTATTGTAAACCTTTTTCCGAATTTTCTCTTGGATTTAACAAGAGCTTTCATCGCATTCTAGAAGATTTATATAAGGTTTCAATGATATAGCAACAATAAAACGAAAAGAAAGTGCTGTTGAATTAGGCAAATAACAAATTTAAAACACTGCAAATAGTTAAAACCACTTGATAACATTTTAAATCAATGTCTGAACTATATTAATTACACAGAGTCGTGGAGAAAATAATTATTACTTTTTGAGAAATTTTTCGTTTGTATCGATTTCTTACATTGATACGATGGGATTTTAAAAAGTTATTTGCAAGGGATTCAGTTTGTCTACAGCTGAGTAGACTGATATGAAAACTGAGCGATTTCAAGCCGAATTCAGTATGCAATTTACTATCTTCTATCTCCTTCAGTCTAATATTAGTTTGAAATTTTTGGCGCAAGTCTATCAATTTTAGGAGAGCAGAGCTAGTCGAGTACATTGGCCCAAAATACGCAATTGGTACTTATTTTAGTGAACCCGAAAAGACGCAAAGTCGACACTGTTGACATTTGAACACAGAAGTAAGGATTTTAAGAACGCTGCTAAGCACTTATAATCAATTTATTAGCTTTAAATTTTTGGCGCAAGGGCAACAATTACGAGGTCGGTGGTAATTCTATTGTATCAATTTCAATGTTAAACTGGTACTAATGTTATTAACTCTGAAAGCATTAATGGCAAAGTCGACCCTAGCAGCATTTGAACTCAGAGTATAATGTCGGAAGAGATGCTGCTAAGCTTTTGTCCAGTGCAGAAAATATTCTGGCATATCGCAACCTTATTTACATTCGAATATTAATCTTGAATGTTGGTAAAAGGTTAGCAATTTTGGGAGAAGAGATAAATCGATTTTATCAATTCCAGTGTTCAACTCGGACATATTTTACCAAATCTGAAATGATAAAAGGCAGAGACGAACTCAGCAGAATTTGAATTCAGAGGGTAAATACGGACGAAATGCCGCTAAGCATTTTTCCCGGCATGTTAAGGGTTCTGCTAGCCCCACGCCTTATTTCCTCTCGGATATTGCTTTCAAATTTTGGTACAAGACCAGTGGTTTCTGGTGAGGGGATAAATCGGTAAAATCAACACCAGTACTATACTGGTATTTATTTTATCGACTTCGAATGGATGAAAGGCAATGTCAGTTTCGGCAGAGTTTGAACTCAGAATGTAAAAGAGGATGAACTGCCACTAAGCATTTTGCCTGGCGTGCTAAGGGTTCTACCAGTTTGCTGCCTTATTTCCATTCGGAAATATGTTTCAAATGATGGCAGAAGGTCAACAATTTTGTGTGTGAGCGTGTGTGTTGAGGGGTATAAATCGATTACATCGATTCCAGTGTTAAATTTACTTTACCGAATCCTAAAGGATGAAATGCAGAGACGACATAAGCGGAATTTGAACTCAGAACGTAAAGACAGTCGAAATGCCTCTAACAATTTTACGTGGCGTGCTAATTATTCTGCCTGTTCGCCGCCTTAATACTGATTTCAAATTTTAATATAAAGTCAGCAATTTTGTGGGAAGGGTTTAAGTCGATTACATCCACCCTAGTGCTCAACTGGTACTTATTTTATCGACCCCGAAAGTTTGAAGGGCAAAGCCGACCTTAACGGAATTTGAACTTAGAATGCAAGGATGGACGAAATGCAGCTAAGCATTTTGTTCGGCGTTCTCACGATTCTGCCAGCTTGCTGCCTTATTTCCATTAAAATTTTACAAAGTGATTTCATTCGTTTCGCGTAACTGTGAAGAAAACTTCTAAAAGTGAAATAATGTACATAACCTTTAGTAAAGATCAGTATCTCTCACCGGGCTATTAACTTTTATGCAGAATTGGCAATATAATACTCAGACCTCTCCATTTTCCCGTCTACTAACGCTGTATTGGATTAAAGCTATTAGATTAGCTTCATAATGGAAATTAAACTGGTCAGATTAGAATTGGTATGAGTGAAATATACCTATTTTGTAGACACTTTATCATATTTCCGGCTTATTAAAAATTTGAATACTAATTAAATATTAATGCGAAACTTACGGATATCTAGGTCTATGAAATGATATACGATGTCCATGACATTCTCAGCTGCCAGGGTAATAGAAATATCATAATTCCTATGTGAATCGAAAGTTGGACGTCAGCATATTGATTTATAGGGAATTATGTTAGTTTATGTAATCTATTGAGCATATATTTTATAAGGTAACTACGCAGTTCCCTAAATACTAAGGCTTCGCTTGTAAGCTATTCTATATTCCTTTGACTGATGGTTCCTAATGTGTCTTCTGTTTGAAAATATTTTTTTAAATTTCATGACTACTTTTGTCCGGTCACTAATCCCGAGAATATAAGAGAATTTTAACTTAACCTATATTTTAAGTTTTATGATATTACTTAGCCAAGTAGTTTATATAATTTTTGAATTTTATTAATCAATATTATTTATATTATAACATTTGCTTTGAACTTGCAATAAAATAAATTTTCCTATTTCTCTTAATGGACTAACTTCCAAATGTAGCGTGTATTCTATTGTTTAGTTTTCCTGTCAATATTTATTTTGTTTTGAGCAAAGTCATCAATAATATGCAGTCTTTTGGAAAATAGTACTATGGGATCAAAGCTATGAAAGAAATCGTTATTATATTGGATTTTGTGCAGAGCTTTCAAATGGGCTTTATTTAAAAAAAAAAAATTCAGTATTCATAAATGTTTGCTTGACAAAAATTGAAATTGCAATATAATTTTAAAAAGTGCATGTCATTGCCAAATCTCTTAGACGGGTAGTTGAAATTATATAGAAACTATATAGCTTTGAAATGTTTAACAACATTTGATTTATGATGACAACCTGTGTTTTAAACACATATGCATTCTCTAATATTTTACTAATGTGGTTGTATTTTTTGTATTATACTTGCTGCCTTCAAATGCAAACGTTTAAATGAAAGTATATATTCATTGTTAAATCGAAATTGACAAAAATTACTACTATAGCGTGGACATCGGAGGTCCTAAATGTAAAACGTTAATACATAGCGGCAAGTACATTAAATCAACGTTTTCGAAGTGAAAGTATTCTCGAGTGAATGATTAGGGGTAAAATACTACTGTAAATGAAAAGCACGAATGTGTTAAAGCTACAGACAAACAACAAACATGCTTCCCACGATTATGCATATTGCAAACAAATATTTTCTCTTATGAGATCTATTCACACTTAGAGGAACATAACCTACTCCATAACGAAAATATCAAACGCGGGAAAAATTAAAGAAAGGTAAAAACGAAATATTGCTAAAAAGATGAAATTAAGAAAGTGCAACAGAAGTAAAGGCTTGAAGAGCAACTACCAGCAGGCATGTGACATCTAGTATTTTAAAACACTCTGTAAGTTTAAAATTGCAAATAACGTCTCTAAACCAATAACTGTAAATACGGGTGGTTGAGAAACGGAACCCACTGCAGGAAGGCATCCATTAAAAAAAAAAGAACTCAAAATAGATCAGAATAACTTTCAAGGTAGTAGACAATCCTTTCTAATCTGCGTTATTGATTTTGTCACATTTTCTTTAGTATCAAAATACGTAAAAGGTGGATATAATTTTATAAGCAGCCAGCGGATTATTAAACCTAAATTTCATGGAAGACCCAAAGCTATACAACATAACTTAGAGGTAAAAAGAAATCATTGTAAATACTGTAAAAGGTTTTAGCAATATCAAGATGGGATTTTGTATTTCTAAAGCAAAACTTCCATAAACATGCGGTACTGAATTTACTGAATGGGGCGATGATGCAGCTCATTGATGAACATATGGATATTAATACAGGAGTCTTGGAAGCTCGTTGTATAAAAAGGAAACAAGAAGAAGTTATATCAGGAAAGAATATTTTCCAGGCAAGAAGGAAAATACTAAAATTCAAAAATGATTTTAAAAATACTTAAAATTACTGAAACTCAGGAGCCGTATTCCATTAGGGTACAGCGAGGGCTTAAGTAAATGGATAAAAGACCGTCTTTAAAACTTTGACAAAACATCAAGAAATTGCTGACAATGTACATAGTCTTACTCTGGATAGATTGTACTGTAATAGAAATGTCGTATAAAAATAGGCAAAAGTATACAAGATTTCTTTAGAAATCTGTTGAGGGCATTATGAGAACTAACGGAAACGAAAAAGTGAAAATATCAGAGAAAGAAGCCAATGATCGGAACTGTAACAGATCATGGAAAGTTGTTTTCAAACTTCCGAAAGGCATAATAAACAGAATTCATTTCAATGGCGAAAGAAGTGAGTGCTTAAGAAAGAAAATGAAGGATTGACTCAATCTGTGCAGTACCAAGTAAAATATGTTACAACAGGAAAACATCGATAAGGAAGTAATCTTAACTGAATGTAGAATGCGCAATGAAAGAAAAGAGAGTTTTGTCTATAGCATCTTCATTTAAATTGCCCTCTCAAAGTCTGTAAAAAATTATGGACATGATAACGTTATTACAACTATATAATGGCAACTCTAAAAAAAATTGCAAAACGATATTAACATAGAAGAAACAATCTGGAAAATGACCATTTAAATGTATTGTGGGATATTAAAGTACAAAAGTATGGGCAGACAGAATATTCAACCAGCATATTGTCTAAACTATAGAGGCGAAAATATGTGCTGCTTAATCGATAATGCGGGTCGGATTCATACATGAGTACAGCGTGTTCTTTATCCAGAAAGCCTATTTTCCTAATGTAGGAAGAACAATAAGAAATGTGTCAGACAACAAAATCTGCCGGGTACAACTTGATATCCAGCAACAATGATACGTGTATGACTACACTGTTATCCTGATTAATAAAAAAAAAAAATTATGGTCACTCACATCCTTTCAGTATCTGTAGTAGGGAGTGCTCAAGCACAAAGTCTGTACAAACATATTTTAGATTTCAACCTGACAACCTGACACAACCTGACACGTCCCACTACGATGGGCAAGCTTTCCAAAAGAAATTGTAGCCTTAAATAATCCAACATTAATTTAGTCAACAAGTGTCCTCTAAAAGTTCACTCATGGGTTTTTCTTTCATCAGAATTTTAGACAAACCTTATTCATGGACCACTTGAACAGGATAGACTTCCTGACCTACAGAAAATTGTAACTGGGCCCCTTCTGCAAACTCATGCGGTGTTTATTTTTTATATCAAATCATGTTATGCGAGTAGGGTTGCGATACATGTGCCTGTGTAAACTTTACAGACTGTTAGTCAAGATGGTTATGCTGTGCTTTGTACAATTGTTTACCAGTGTCATTGTGATGGCATGCGCTACTCTTTCACTCAAGAATGATAATAATGAGTATGATGATGGCTGGGGAACTCCTTACATGACAAAAACTAATATAAGCTAAACAGAAAAGACATAGAGAGAATAAATTACAACTCTGTATGAGAAGCTTTTTTAATTTCGCACAAAATAGCATCCCGATCTGAAACCACAAAAGATACGTAATGACAAAAAGTAAAGAAAGAAACTGTAGAATATGTACTGATAGAGAAGAAACAATAAATCATATTATCTGTGGTTGCCCAATGCTGGTCTAGAAGGAATAAATCCACATACATGATAGACCTATATATACTGGTATTTGTGCCAGCAGTACTGAATGATAGCTGGAAGAAAATGGCGTAGATGTACCCAGAAAAGCAATCATACTGTGAGATATTCTAATACACATACGTAGGTAGTTCCAAGTTAATTGTCCAGATATTGTTTTCAGAGATTACCAAGAGAAAAATTACTTCTAATCGGCATGTTATTATCAACAGGTGACAATCCATTTCAAGAAAAATTGAAGAAAATTCTTGAAATGTAATGATCTAGAAACAGGGATAGCCTGAATACAGGGCCTGAAGAAAGAAATAAGCCCTTTAATGACAGGTGCATTATGCATGATTAACAGCATACAGAAAAAAACAGCACACACCGTCCAAACAGGACTTACGAACATATAATACATATTTAAAAAATAGCATTATTAGCCACTGCACATCTACATAAATCATTTTCAATACAGTAAAAACAACAACACTAAAACAAATCACAGCAAATGCCCATGGCGCACATTGTGCATTCGGTACAGCATTGAAGGCACATAATAAAATTAAAAATACTATACAGCAACAACAATAATGATAAGAGCTCCGGGCTAAATAACAACATAAACGTGCACTAAGAATCTTTATCCACAAAACGAATTTAATCCAACAATATCGGTGAAACGGAAAGAAAACTTCTCAATAAATCTGCTGGAAATTTTCTTTTAAAGCAAAATAAATCAAATCCGAAAGACCATTGTTATATAAATCATAGTTTCTTTTATGCACGATATCTTATTGTGACATGTACAGAAAACCAAAACCAACCTCATAAACTCTGGGGAAATGCCACTAAATACGCAGTATCTACGTAAATTAATTAATGAAATATATATCCAACTGTCTATGCATATATGTACACATTAATATTTATAAACAACATGAGGCGCTGAGCTGGCATCATAGCCTCCGCGTCAGAGAAAATTCTTAATTGTATTTCTTTCGACAATACCTTCTGAATTCAAATTCCACCTCGATCGACTTTGGCTTTCATCAATTTGAGGCGATATAATAAGTACCAGTTGTAATCGACATTCTTTGTCCCTAGAATTTCCTAGCCTTCTACCAAAATTTGAACGCAATATTTATAGATAACATATTGTCGTAAGGTAGTGAGGCGGTAGATTCGTTACCACGTCGGACAAAATGATTCGCGGGATTTCTTCAGTCCTTATGTTCTGAATTCAAATGTCACCATAGACAACTTTGATATTCATCCTTTCGGCGACGATAAAATACTAGGTACCGCACACTTCCTACGTAAAAAAGAAAAAAACTTTCAATAGAGGAAAAATAAGAGCATCACAACAAACCACAGTACAAATCCAAGGCACACAGGCCTGCGCTCGGCAGTGCAGTGAAAGCACGTAAATAATAGTAATAATAATGATAATGATGATGATGATGATACTGATGATGGCGTAAACCTATTTGGCATTGCATTGAATGTTGAGCGATCATAGATATAGCATGTCCAGCTGACAACAAGATATGCGATAAGGAAGAAAGAAAAGTGGAGAGATATGACTGGTTAGCTTGGGAAGTTAAGCAGTTGTGGTCGATGAATATGGTAGCAATTGTACCAATAATTGTCGGAGCCCTGGGAGCAGTGAGCATAAACATAGAGAAATTGAGTAGGCACTGAAGTACGCAGATATATAGATGGGAATAAACTAAGTAATGTACCTAGAGATATCATGAAGAATAAAAGTTTAACTGACGTTGAAATTGGCCACATTAGGACACAAATATCTCATGGTAGATCAAATGAAAACAGCAACAATTCAGACCAAATAGGTAACAGGTGCACAGAACCCAGTGTACAAGCAGTATATCCCAATGAGGAAACTACAGAAAGGATAGCGAAGAACAGATATACGGGGAAAGAGGAGAAAGTAGACCTACCGCAAGAAGACCAGAATAAGTATGACACAGAATTTGAGGTGAATAATTGTGAGATCATAGAAGCAAAAAAAGATATTTTCAGAGAACTCAGCACGACTGGGTCTACTGACATCATTAATAGAGAACCACTGTCAAAGATCTCAAACAGTATAATAATCAAAAACAAAATCAAGATATATATTGTTGCTCTTAGACATGAGCTATCAACCTTAAATAACCCCATCTATTCCACCACCGCTAAAGTTGTAGCTGCTCAACTAGGTATCAGGACGACACAGGTCAGAAACAACCATGCCAATAGTGGAAAGTAGCAATACAAAAAAGATGTCGACTTTTTGCGGACGGATATGACATTTCTTGATGAATTTGCCACAGGAGTAAATGTTAAGACGCCACGAGCTAGAAAAAGTAAGCACAAATATAAAATGAAAGATTTTATAAATCTCCTCGCAACCATGGAACAATTGAAACAACGAATACAACGGAAAGCCCAACGGCTTAGATGGTATGACAAAATAATCAAGTTTTATTGACTAAACAATATATTCAAGACGGATGCAAAGAAATTGTATAGGGAAATTGGCAAAAGTGAGATAGAAGTGAAGGAGCCACCTTAGACTGAGAGAATGGAAGAAATCTGGAAGAAGATATGGAGCAACAAAAACGAATATACTGCTAAAGCTGACTGGTTAGGAGGTGAGGAAGTGAGACTGGATGAAGTTGAAGAGCAGAAATGGGAGGAAATAGGAGTAGAAAAGCTAGGCTGTTCTCTTCGAAAGTCTCAAAAATGGAAAACCCCAGGTTTGAACCGAATTCCTAGCTTCAGGCTAAGTTGCCTCACAGAAGTACACAAACATTTCGCTGCATCTCTGACTGATATCTTTGAGAATTCAGAGCAAATACCTGCCTGGGTGACCGAAGGAACAACACACCTTCTACCAAAACCTAAAGACACAAAAATTCCAAAGAACTAGCGACCAATACCACAATACCACCTACAAGATGTTAACATACATATCAACAGCCAGAATATACGCTTTCCTTGAATAGAGATCTATCCTTCCACTAGCTCAAAAAGACTGTAAAAGGAAGTCTTATGGGTGCAAAGATCAATTAGTCATAACTTAAAAGGATTGTATAGAATTACTGCTGGAGCAAAAAGAGCCTGAGTGTGGCATGGATAGACTACAGGGAAGCATTTGATAGTGTTCCACATAATTGGCTACCCAAGCCCTTGAGACATATAAGTTCTCTCCAGTTGTCTCCAAATTCTTACAAGGTAGCATGGCTAAGTGGAACATACGTCTCCTTCTAAACCATAGTAATGGGATGACTCAAACTAACAACATCAACATCAAACGAGGCATCTTTCAAATTGACTTCGTCTCCCCATTATTCTTTTGCATGACAATGATCCCACTCTCAATCGAACTAAATAACACCAGGTATGGGTTTAAAGTTTACAATACTACAATAAACCATCTGTTTTATATGGACAA
Source organism: Octopus bimaculoides (assembly GCF_001194135.2). Taxonomy (NCBI): domain Eukaryota; kingdom Metazoa; phylum Mollusca; class Cephalopoda; order Octopoda; family Octopodidae; genus Octopus; species Octopus bimaculoides. The sequence goes on from NC_068989.1 coordinate 61,292,092, forward strand.
TCTGAAATGGTTTGCTAGAAATGATGAAGAGCTAGCAGGGCTGCTAACAACTTTTAAAAAATACAGTAATGATATCGGGATAGATTTTGGCCTGGTAAGTATGCTAAAGCAACTTTTGTAAGAGGCAAACTCGGGCAATTAGCTTCCATTCAATTTGATACCGACACTACCACCAAGGAGCTTGCCGAGTATAATAAGGATTTGGAATGTTGGCACAAGAGCAGCAGTTTTGGGAAGAGGATGAGTCGACTACATTGACCGCAGTGTTCAATTGGTACTTACTTTATCGACCCCGAGAGGATTAGAGCAGCGTCGACTTCGGCGGGATTTCTGCTTAGAACGTAAAAGTGGACACGATGTCGTTAATAATTTTGCCCGGCGCGCGAATGATTCTGCCAGCTCACCGTGTTACTACTACTACTACTACTACTACTACTACTACTACTACTACTACTACTACTACTACTACTAATAATAATAATAATAATAATAATAATAATACTAATAATAATAGTAGTAGAAATAAGAATCAATATTGTCGTTATAGTTTTTATTGATATTTTATAATTATTAAATTGTAAAACAGAAAGAGCAACATCATCATCATAATCATTACCATCATTATCTTCGTTATCATCATAATCATCCTTATTAATTTTAGTAACTGCAGTAATAGTAGTAATGCTAGTTGTAATCGTAGTAGTAGTAGTAGTAGCTGCAGCAGCAACAGCAGTTTTTATTGTTATATCAATTGTATCTCGACCATGTAATGTCCTTGAAACGCTCATTAATGTTTTACTATTTGTCCACTGTAAATGTCCAGACTTGTACCCAAATAGGAAATAAATATTAATTGTCACTTTACGACTAAATTGGTAATGAATAAAGATAGAGTAATACGCTATTACAACAGTAACGTGCAAGAGGAAAGAAAAAGATTTTCTATAATAATTGTCCGTGTCAATTTACAATTCAACTCATTGGAGTCTTAAATAGCCTTCTCCTTCGATCAACTTTCGTGCATATGTTCCGCGGTATGTTTTGTAATCGATTCAATCAATTATGCCCTCCTCACCTAGAATATTAAGTTTTAAAACCGAGTTGTTTTCTTAGTGTATGCTGAATATAGCCATCCTAGAGTTCAACCCATCATACGAGGTGTAATATTTGAGGATACCTTTGCATACGTAAGTGATATCAAAAATTGTGATATACATTCAATTTTCAATGTCTAACTTTTAGGAAATTAATTGTTGCTTATTCAAAATGAGGAACTGTATATAAATGTTCAAAATAAAATCAGATATTACATTGAAATTAAAGAAACCTCTCATGTTTATCTTAGCAAAACAAAATATGTTATCATTCTTCTAAACATTATCAAGATGATTGCAAACCGCTCCATCGAATTACTACCTCAGCAAAAGTTCATGAAAAAATATCTAAGTTTCTGAAATTTATAAGACTCTTTCGCTTATGTTAACTTCTTTATTTCTCACTTTGACTCTCTTTTACTTTCTCTCTATACGGTTTAAATCCAAATTGGAGGAATCAACAAATTCAGTTATTATTAGAGTTTTTCTCCACTACAATAGGTTGCACAAACTATTTACTGTAAAAATGTCCTTTCATTTTTTTCTCATTTGTCAGGAAATAGAACAGCGAGAATCAAAACAATGATGTGATAGATTCATTCTCAACATGTTTGAAGAGAAAAGGTGCTCTATGGAACGAAATGCAGTAGCAGTAAGCATACACCAACAATTCTGTCGGAACATGCGAAGAATAATAATGTATAACATTGATATTTATTCTCTAAATTTTATAGTAGTTAAAAAAGCTAATGCATGACAAAACATGAGTACCTGCTGTGGAGATATTATGTGAATTCATTACTTTCAACTGTATCATACATGTATTCTAGTAGACAATGCTTGAGAGTCACACTATCCTGCATATTTGTCGTCCATTAAAAATCTAACAGGTTGTAAATGTGTTTATTTTAACGTTGGAACCATACCAATATTTACTCATTCCATTTTCCAAACACTGTTATACACTTACTTTTTATTTGCGTAATAGAGATCTTTTATTAGTTTTGTTAAAAGACTGAATTAAACACACACCTATTCTACGATACTTGGTTTTGTTGAAGAAAACAATACATGTTTCTATGCAATATATTCGGGAAAAATTATCCTGGTAAAAATGACTTTAGCGTCTATTTCTTACGGTGTGTGGAGAGGCATAAAGCCGCCCCTTGTTATATTTATGTATAAAATTATAAAATATTTAATAAAATTTACCTATAAGGTTATTATTTCCCCACTGGCTACCTGGTAAAATTATTATTGATTTTAGCCTTTATTATTAAAATTAATCTTTGAATACATGCAAACACACACACACACACACACACACATACACACACACTCACACACACACACACACACACACACACACACATATATATATATATACATATCCATGACGATTTGAATAAGTTTTGACATACTTAGTAGGTAGGTAGATATACTGAATATGTCCTTTGATTAATTTTAATCCTTCAGCTATTATATACATATCCATACATACACACACACGAAAACACACACACACAGACACACACACACACATATATATATACATGCATATATATATATGCATATATATATATAATGCTACATTATAGATTGGTCTGCTTTTAGTGAAAAACACCCAACCTATAATAGTGTGCCACTAAAACCTAAAGAATCCTTATAACCATATCCACGTATATTGTTTACCCCTTCCATTTCCTTATAAGGAAAAGGCTGGTGCCCTCTTAAGCCTTGAATCACGAGGTCTGATAAGATGAAACAAAAAACAAATAAAATCAGGGACAGTTAAAATCTTCTTGGAATTAATAACGAGCCTGTATGGTCTGGCTAAGTCAAAATGGTTTTTTGTATTCTTCCTTCCAACTTGGAGTGTTTAAATGTAGTTGCAATAATATGTCCTTCTACTGAAATGAAATTTCAGTACATTGTCTGTATGTTTGTGCAACTGAAGATTGCTCTGCATTTTACATTTAATGTAATGCTAACATTGCTTAAATAAATGGAGTCGTATGAAACGATCGTACTGCATTAACCTTGAATATCCTTGTTGCTTATTTTGATATATATATATATATATATATATATATATATATACGAGGTGCGTCAAAAATGTATCCTGCTTTATTCTTACCCGCCAAAAGTACTGTCGTATAGGCAGAAGTCTTTGGATGGGAGATGACACGCTGGTGGGCTGCGTCAGTCTCCAGTTGTTATGCCTGTAGATGACCGAACGTATCGAGCAGAGAAAGTAAGTCCATGTCTCATCACCAGTGATTATGTACTTCACGAATCTGGATCAAAATTTGCAAAGCCCAGTATGTACTGAGCTATTTCCATTCTGAGTTTTTAATCATTTCTGTTTGTGGATGGCCTGCCTGAATCTGCCTCGCCCTCAACTTATGCATCCATGCTTGAGGCGGTCGTGCCACACCTCAATCTGAGTTTTTTTACCGTGGCATCATCGAAAAAGATCTGCTGAATCGTCTTCTTGGAGCTTGAATAACACCAAGCATTTGGCCACCAAGCATTTGGCAAAACTCGATGAAATATGTATGTTCGATGCGTTCAGTGAAAACGAAAATCCAATACGCGCGCACTAAAATGTATGTACTCTAGGCATAACAGCAGTAACTGCCGCATCGTACCGGCCATCACATCTAATCCAAAGAATGTTATCCACGCGGTATTCATTTTGCCAGAAAAATTGTTCTGAATGTCTAAAATAACCTGCAACATAATCGTTTCCTTTCGAAATGTATCAAGTTCCAAAGTTTTCTAACACTTTCAGTTGCAGAACATGTCTTCGGAGTTCACTTATCGCTGAAGAGATGCATAGAAAACTTTATATATATATTTAAATGTTTGAACAGGTATTGACCAAACTATCAGTTTCATAATACTATCTTATTTTGATACGTCCTCGATATAATAATGATATCACGCTTTATATTTGCATGTTTAGGTCAACTGTCATCAAAATGTGATACTTGACTCTGGCATAGTAAATTCTCTAGGAAATTCTGTAACAAATAGATATTATGTGAACTATGGAGGAAGTTTCGAATAATCGAAAATGCTTTAGGCAGACAGTAAATACATTCTGTCAGGGATTTCATCTCTTGTGTGTGTATGTGTGTGTGTGTGTGTGTGTGTGCGTGCGCGTGTATATATATGTGTGCATGTATTATGTGTATTATGTGCATTATTTACATAAAAAGAGAGTGGGAGAGAGAGTGAGTGAGTGATTGGGAGAGAGAGAGAGAGAGAGAGAGAGAGAGAGAGAGAGAGAGAGAGAGAGAGAGAGATTGTCAATAGCCGTTTCACAAAGAAACTGAAGAGTAATAGACTTTAGAATTTCAGACGAAATACTTAGTTTTGTTTTAGAAACTAAACGGCGTATCTCTTTAAAGGTATTTTGTTTATGAAATCTAAAGTCGCACTAGTGTTATAGCGAAAAAGTGCTCGAGGATGGGCATAGGACAATTATTGAAAACAACGGATAAACAAATATGAGCATTAAATTTAGTGATGTGTTGGACAGGATATTACTACCATAAATTAAAAATGCTTCTTATCTTGTTTTGGTGGCCGAAGTATTCTTTTGCAACGGAGAGGAAGAAATTTAAAGATTGTGAAAAATGTGAGAGGAGGACCAGAAATTGCTTTCTTTTTATTCTCTAGCACTATCAGCAGTAAACTATCTATATAATTCCTGCTAACGCTTAGAACATAATTTCTTGTCTCCGAAAGAGTAACCACCAGTTAGAAAGTAATGAAACTGAAATGAAACTGGAATTGCTATAAGTCGCTTGCAGGCAATCGTAGGCGGATTTTATAAATTTTAGTATTTTTGAAGATAAGCGTATTCTGCGTATTCTACGTTAACGAACATTATTTCCCCCATTTTCCTTGAATCATTGCAATTAAAATTACATATTTTAAATAATATTGTTATGAAATGTTATTTTAAATGCATTACTTTCTAAAGAATATTGTTCAAATAAGTTTCTAACATAATTAAAATAAATTGCCAATATTCATGTTGGAAAGATTTGGTGAAGACAACTATATTTTCCTTAGAAATATAGGTGTGCTACAATATATTGAGTGGTATGTTATGTGAAGCAAACCTCAGGCAAGTCGTGTTGTCATGTGCTATATATTGGTGGTTAATGTCATTCATTTTATTTGTGCACATAATGCCAGAAGTGAAGACATGTATGACTCACATCATTATAGCTTACACCAAGAAGAATTTAATAATCAATTTCTTCGAACCAGCATATATGCCCTCGGAGTTATAGGAGAAGGGAAATTATATTGTCTGTAACAGATAAGCTGCCTCTGAGGCATTATTTCACTAGACCCAGAAACGTTTCCTTAGACACGCTGAGGTTGAAAATCTTTTATCTTTCTTCAGGGTATTCAAACTCACGTATAAGTGAATGATATTAGTACAATAGATATATTCCTTACTTTTAAAAGTACTTTGCTTAACGAAAACTTACTAACCTATATTTGACAAGATTTATTACTTTTCAATGTTCGAAGAAAGAAACTCACATTATGAAGAATTGTATAAATACGGATCTAGTTTCTTTCTTCATTCGCAAAATATGCATTTTTCAAAAGACAGTAAAACATTTGAAAATCGACTATAATAATGTAGACTTCTAGTCTCATTGCTTTGAAGGTATGATGTTGTGGATCAAAAAGTTACAGAGGTTTTAATATCGGAAAAACTATATTTTTAGCCAACAGCGAGACAGAAGTTTTCTGCGTTTAGCGGAGCGGTATCAACTTTAAGATTGTGCCCTGTGAAATTTAGAGTTTAGTATCTGACATATTCATTGTAACATTTCTAACATCGCATGTATATGATATTCTGGAATAAATATATTCTTTTCTACTCTAGGCACAAGGCCTGAAAGTTTTTGGTGAGGGGTCCAGTCGATTAGATCAACCGCAGTACACAACTAGTACTTAATGAATGGACCCCGAAAGGGTGAAATGCAAAGTCGACCTCGACGGAATTTGAACTCAGAACGTAAGGACAGACGAAATACCACTAAGCATTTCGCTTGGCGTGCTAACGTTTCTTATTTCTTTATTCCCGATAAGGGGCTAAACATACAGGGGACAAACAAAAGACTAAGTCGATTACATCCGCCCTAGTGCGTAACTGGTACTTAATTTATCGACTCCGGTAGGATGAAATGCAAAGTCGACCTCGGCGGAATTTGAACTCAGAACGCAACGGCAGACGAAATACCGCTAGGCATTTCGCCCAGCGTGCTAACGTTTCTGCCAACTCACCGCCTTAATATATCAAGAATATTATCACGATTTCATGTTTAACTTAAATTAAAGCTATTTATATTTTGTATATTATCAGTTCCATTTTACCAGCGATCTGGCAGAACCCTTAAACATAAGGGACACATCAATACTGGCTGTTTACGAGGTAGGTTCCAATTTGTCGATGTCGATTTTGTCATTTATCTTTTCGGGGTCCGTAGAGTAAATACCATTTGATCACTGGAATCAATGTAATCAACTCACCTGCACCTTTAAAACTGGTAGCTTCATAAGAAAATTTCAATCAAATATATTTTTTAAAATAAGGCGGCGAGCTGGCAGAATCGTTAGCACGCCGGGCGAAATGCTTAGCGGTATTTCGTTTGTCGTTACGTTCTGAGTTCAAATTCCGCCGAGGTCGACTTTGCCTTTCATCCTTTCTGGGTCGATTAAATAACATTAATTACATTATTTACATTTGACGGATATTTGCCCTCATCTTGTTTGTTGTTAACACAACATTTTGGCTGATATACCCTCCAGCCTTCATCAGGTGTCTTGAGGAAATTTCGAACCTGGGTTCTCATTCCTAATGTACATGGAATACTTTGAGAATTTGACTTTAGGATCAACACCACTAAATCCAAACCTATGGCTACAATGTGTTGATGACACCTTTATACTCTGGCCCCACCAGGAAGATATCCAAGTGCTGTTAGATCATGTGAACTCAATAAAGCCATACATACAGTTCACAATGGAAAAGGAAAAAGACAATCAGCTAACATTCCCGGACGTATTAATAACACGCACCAAGTATGCATTTAGGACATCCGTTTACCGCAAGCTGACCTTCACTGGACGACACTTTAACTTCAATTCCCACAATCCATACAGTGAAAAGAGAGGGATTATTCAGCACCTAAAACATCGAGCAAAGAATATAAGCAGCGATCGTGATACCCACCACGAAGAAATGATCAAGCTCAGTAACAATCTATTAAGCAACGACTACCCGCAAAACATACTATTTATTCCCATTATGAAGAAAGGAGGGGATGAAACCAATAAACTGTCTACAGTATGTACCCTATATGAAAAGCCTGTACGAAAAGATACAAAAAGATATGCGGCCCATATGACATCAGGACAGTATTCAAGTGTAATACAACACTTCGCAAATATCTCCTTCGGGTAAAACCTCCAATAGAAGAGAATATGACCAAAAACTGCGTAGCAGGTTATACAAAGGCAAAATATGCCTACCCCTCAAAATAAGCGTAGACGAACATCGCAAAGCTTCAACAAGCAGCACATATGCTAGGACACAACAACCTCCTAAGCAGACCGAATGCAGATATGAATAGCATATGGGAACTGGTATTAAGGAAGGATAGGAAAATATTATATTTATAAGCCCTAAAAATTCACTCCTTAATTTCCCATGGGTAATGGTTCAGAACGCGGGCTACGAACCCCAAGATTCCGAGTTCAATTCCAGGCAGTGACCTGAATAATAATAATAATAACAATAACATCGAAAAATACCTTAGGATTGAGAACCCAGGTTCGAAATTTCCCCCAGACATCTGATGAAGGCTGGAGGGTATATCAGCCGAAATAGCATTAACAACAGACAAGATGAGGACAAATATCCGTCAAATGTAAATAATTCCTCATCGCTTAAATATAGAACTCGATTAAATAAGTACCAGCTACGGATTGGGGGTTTCTGTAATCGACTTAATCCCTTTGTGTGACCTTGTTTGTTCCCTGTATGTTTAGCCCCCTGTGGGTAATAAAGAAATAAATATATTTAATGAATTTCACTCTGAAATATTTAATTGCTCTTGGTCGTCTAATCTACCAATTTTTATTGTTCTTTTTTGTATTTAATTGAGAATAAATCTGCCTGGAAATTTCAGTAATATCAGAAGAATCCTATTTATGTACCAGAACAAAATGTCTTGCTCGAAGCAATACGAGCATAAAATATGGAGGAAGAATATCTTTATCTTCTTATCATCTTTATGTACATTGGTCTGAATTATTATATTGTCTGCATTATGTAACTTCTGATAACACCATAGAAACATTTAAAAAAATCACTGGAAGATTAATTAGAGGATGTTAAAATTCTAAAATAGTTATTACTCAATATACCTGGGTTTAACTTTACTACCGAAATCGAAGCACATTCTTTACAATCTGAATCAGTTACGTTGTGAGGCAAAGTGGAGTAACTGGAAGTTGGTATGAATTAGCTTAAAGATAACGCAATGCTACAATTATGTTTGTATAAGAGAGCTTGACCAAGAGAACATAGGGCATATTGACCAATCATTCTACTTGGGAAGGTAATATTGACCTGGAGATATGTATCTTCGATCGTGTGTTCGATCTTTACAGCAACGTATTCGCACAGAGAAGAAATGACTGGAGAATAAATTCGTACAGAAAAGAATGACTGGAAAATAAATTCATACAGAAAAGGAATAACTGGTGAATAAATTATATTTTGAAAACTACGTTACAGTTTTCGAAATCACGCTTGTTGTTACAAAGCAGTTATTAGAAGCTTATGATGTTCACATTACCACACATCTAAGTAGCTTTTAAGGTGGTATAAAGGCTGATTCGTTGGAGTATCAGACAAAGTAATCACGTCATTTATTGCAACTCCGAGTTCACAACGCAGCGAATTTGATTTTTCTGTTTTTTTTTTCTTTGCTTTGTATTCCATTAAAATTGATTAAAATATTAATATATGGCGTTGGATTAGTGGAAGTATACAAGTGTTGAAGTTGGATATTTTTAGGTATATGACATCCTTGCTTTTGCCTTGGACATCATACGTAGATTTGGTCTGCATGCGTACATACCTGGTAGTCATTTGCAAAAAAAGTACCCTGCCCTGCTACACTTTGACGAATTTTCTTGGCAAAGCAATGCCCATGACAGAAGTTGACTTAGATCATATAAATCTTCTAAT
>NC_068989.1:61301648-61305610 GCF_001194135.2 Octopus bimaculoides
ATATATATATATATACATATATATATATACATCTGTGTGTATTTAATTCAACACATACTTTTTCTGTCAGAATATAACAACCAAACTTGCTGGTATTAGCAGCCGATCTCCCTCCTACACATTGGAATCTTTGGATAGATGTTGATATGCTTTGTGCAAAAGGAAAAGAGGGTTGTCAATAATTGGAAATCATCTGATATGTGGCCAACTCCATAAACTTCAAATGGGTTACGAGTGACGATGAGCTATTAAAATCATTGAACGAACTGCTGAAATAGCAGTTACAACTCCTCCAAATTGACATCATTGCTAATTAGTATGTAAGAAGATACTTAAATTATGCAGTTCAACATAATCAGTAAAACAATAGGATGGTCACGGTTGGAATACCTTGTATGATAAACCTGCTCGCTCACAGATAATATACGGCTAAAATGTAATAAAAGAGCGACAAAATAATATGAGGGACAGGGTATGTCGACGTTTTCAACAAAGGTATTCTCTGAAATATATATATGCAGTTGTGGTGTAGTTAACAAACATATTCATTTTAATAAAAAATGACAGTCATAAATTGTGTGAGATTTTCTTGCACATACATATGCGTGTATAAATAAGCTCAATATATATTTACTCATAAATATGTGTAAGCCTCTAAGTGGCTTTTTTAAGAAGTATTCCTCTGAACGGAGAATCCCCGTATAAAATTACATACGTTTTTATCGCTTGTTAAATAGCGGGAATAGAGCATTAGCCTTTATATGGATAATCGTATCAAATATCTATGTCTCATTATTATCACCGGATAGCTTTCTTCCTAATTAATCTAGGAATACAAAGCAGATGAATAAAACAAAAACACAGGATAAGACTATATTCAATAAAACGTGTTTAGGCTAAAAGGGCAATTACTGCAAGCCGTGGTAAAGTTTATGCAGTTAATTGCTTACCGCCGATTATACACACATGCATTAGCTTCACTTTATCTATCTATCTATCTATCTATGCATCTATCTACTTATCTGCCTACATAACCATCCGTCTGTCTGTCTGTCTGTCTGTCTCTCTCTCTCTCTCTCTCTCTCTCTCTCTCTCACTATACCTATATATATATATATATATATATATATATATATATATATATATATATATATATATATATATATATGTATGTATGTATATATATGCGTGTGTGGTGTGTGTGTTTATGTGTGCATGCATCTATGTATTTATGTACGTGTCTGCGTATGACTTTGCGTATGTGTGACTGTATATACAGACAAAGGGAGAAAGATAGACAAAGAGCGAGAGTAGTAGTAGTAGTGGTAGTAGTAGTAACTAAAGACAAAATGAAAGGAAATTAATATATTTATGTCCAAATAGCATTTTTGCCAGCATTGTCTTTCGTAAATTTTATTCTGGCTTTCAGAATTAGAATAATATGTCAGCATGAATTATTCTGAAGCAATCAATAGTCATAAAACCAACGACAGAGACAACTAGTTTGTTTGAACGCCCATTTTGTCCTCGATATACACACCTCACATAATATCATTTGAATGGGAAGCAATACTGCTGAATACAGCCAATTTAAAATGAGATTATTTCTGCGTAGGATGCACGACAAATCTACTCAATTTTGATTATGTATTTAGACGTGTTACTAATTCCGGCACAAGGACGGAAAATTTTAGAGAACGCATCTGTCAATTATAATGAGCCCCAGTGCTCAATTGATACTTATCTTCTAGATCCTTTAAAGATGAGCAGCAAAGTGAACCTCGATGGAATTTGAACTTAGAACATAAGGACATGCGTGAAGCCGCTAGGCATTTTGGTGCCCGGCCCGCTATCCATTTTGCCAACTGGCCTCCTTAAATATAACTGCCCTCTCGGTTACGAGGATGTGGGTTCCAGCTGATTCTATCAGGAACAACATACTCTTGAAATTACCTAGAAAGTAGTTCAGCACTCCACAAACACGCACACACTTAATATTGTTCCCAGGCAGATTCAGCGTGACACAGAACGTGACAAAGCTTCCCCTTTGAATTAAAGATAATACTCATTTCTCACAGCTGAATGGACTGGAGCAACATGAAATTAAGTGTCACCGAGAATTGAACACCGAATTGAACTCGTGACCTTACGATCATAATCCGAATTCCTTAACGACGCGCCCTCATAATTTCAAGTATATATCATCTGTGGATAAAATTTAAAATTGATGGTATCAACAGTAGAAACATGAATGGCTCGCAGGCAAATGCCATTATTTATTTATAAATTATAAATTTGCACGAAGCATAAAGATGCATTAAAGCATACACCTGCTAGAAATAAGAGGTAATTTCTTAATTAAACCACCGTACAGCACGAAGATAAGAGAGAAATAAGAGTAGGCGGGGAAATGGAAAGAATTAATACATTCAAAAGCACAACTATAAAAGATTATGCAATTTAGGACATCCACATACCTGAGTTTCGGCTTTTGGAAATTTAATCCTTGAGCCTCTCCAGTGTGAACAATCGCGCTTGAAGTAATACTGACACGGCCACATAATATAAGTGATATAAAGAACTGCAAAATCATTGTTTCTCTACAGAACATGTTAACTCATATTTCTTTCACGGAGTGAGAAAACAAAATACATACTTATTAAGGACATTTTAGCTCAACATTTGCCGGTATGTTAATTATTTTAAGAGATTTTCCTAATAATTTACGTAAGGTGTGTTGGTCATACTATGCCACGAGACATTCACTTCTTGTTTGCGCAAAGCACCGTCGCTCTACACAATATTTTGTTAAATATTTAACCTGTACTCGATTAACAATGTGTTGGGGTTGTAATATTCCTCTTCCACAGGGACACTTAATAAATACGTGTTGCGCGTCGGCACCAACACCACTGTCAGAACACCGCTGCACACTAAGACTATAATTGGTAGAAGACCATAAGAATACTACCGACTATCTGGGAATTCAAATGGTGAACGAGCTCTATTTGTACTCTTATACGTTCTTAACAGAACACACCACAACTGACTATATATATATAACAAAGTAAAATAGCAAGTACCGCACGAGTGAAAATATATAGAGAAGAGGATTTGAAAATGCAGAGGTCTTTTTAAAGACCAACTAGATTCACGCTTGTAATTATATGTATAAATATATATATTCCTATCATCCTTCAAATAAATTCAGCTCTATTTATAGTTTATTAACACTACTACCTTTCTTTCTTATTATACATTTTTTCTTTTTATTACTATTTTTCGAACCCCACCATCACCATCACCACCACCCCCTACCGGTTCCTTTCTATCCTGACACTGAACACAACTATAACTGCCTCCCTTTCCTACTTCACTTTATCTCTTCACACTCCTTTTCTCCACATGTCCATTTCTTTACAACCCTATACTTCCACCCCAACTTCTTTTTTTCGTTCTCTCCTGTCCGTATATCTGACCTCACAATCTCTTACACATTTTCCTCTATTCATCTTGCACCACTACCTTCATTACTCCCTTAACTATTTCCTCATCCTTCCTTCCTGTCTTATGGCTTAATATCACAATCCTACACATATCTTCCACTCACTTCGGGCTGTCTTTTAAGTAAACAATACACAGAGTAAACTGGATGCGAAATTATGTATATCTACCAATATAACTATAATCATCACTGGAAAAATATTCACACGGATTCTATACATGGATATTTACCTTTGGAATGGAACTATACTCCAAGCACTTTTTCTTCTTTGTTTTTTCTTCTCCGTTTCGCTCTCATTTCTTACTGGAAATCTCCTCATACAAATTTAATAATCCTTAACTTCTACTATTGCCGTCTCCGATGAAGGGATACATTGAATTTTCCCTGAAACAGCTGTAAGACATTGTACATAAAATATAAATTTGTTTATACCATTGATCTCTTTATCTCATTTATA
>NC_068989.1:61306138-61309637 GCF_001194135.2 Octopus bimaculoides
ATATATATATAGAGAGAGAGAGAGAGAGAGAGAGAGAGAGAGAGAGCGAACAAACTTACTGGGATTGCATAACTTCAAAGCATTAGGTGGTGTTACAAGGTATGGTGTTACAAGACCGACAGCTGTTTCAGTGTCTCGGAGTTACATCCTTACTTCCTAATGTTGGCAAATGTCGTACTCCAGAACTTTGCAACTGGTAACGGATGCAAACAAACACAAGAAAACAAACAAACAGCCTTCTTCATCAGCGTCGAGAGAAAAGCATTTATGTTAGAATGTAGAATAATTTCCTGCAAAATTTCATAATTACAAAAATAGTTCAATTACAATTAGGAAAGCATCGTATGTAAGGCTAACACATATCTTCTGTCAGACAAATTAAGTAGTTCTGTATTTACCCTGTTGTTACCTAGATGAAACATCAATGTAGCGTTAAAACAATCAACCTTCCTGCAGGCAGTCTGATGCGAAATTAAATTGGTTATTTGTACATTCTAGAATATTTATTGAAACGAATCTCAAATAAGTTTTCTATTGTTACTTCATAAGATTGTGAGGAATATATGTATGTGTGTGTGTGTGTGTGTGTGTGTGTGTGTCTGCGTGCGCGCGTGTTCCAAGGAATCTCTCAATTATATGGTTAGCTAATGAAGAAAATGAAACATAAATACTATCCAACCTGCTCGTTATTTCAAAAGTATTTTTAATGCACGCCTAAAAATGCTAATCACTGCGGGACGATATAACAAAAACGCCCGAGGACAGGCAGTAGAGAGAATTTCACTTAGATCTTAATGAAATCACTTATTGATTAGATATATGAAGGAATGCAATTACTGGGACGATTTAATTAATATTAAATTACTGTTAAGATTAAAATAATGGAATTTTTCAATCGGCAAAGAAAGGAAATATAATTAAAACGATTTCAGATTAAAACGTTCTTTGAAACAAAATATCAGTTAATGCTTTTGTTCTTTTTGTTTTCTTTTTCATCTGCAAGAAAGCGACCCGTCTTCTAAACTCTCTGGATTGGAGAAAGGTAATTTGTTGATGAAAGAATATTTACATTTTTAAAATAATTTAGGAATGACCTCTTTTGACCAGGCACAAAGCTATTTTGATTGGACAAGTGATAGGTTTGATGGAATTGATTGCTTGTTTAGCATATATCTCATGCAGTTGATAAAATTTGTAGATCATATTTTCGATATCCGATATATGATCTACAAAATATTCTTTTGGACAAACAACATAGTTTGAAGAATAAAGAAAAAAGTGATGAATCACCATTAGCATATCCTTCAAGTTAAAATCCTTGTATTCTATTATAATTAAAAAATCGATCTGTAGGAAATCAATATTAGAAATTGAGTAAGCTGGAAAATAATAATATTGCTTTTAATACGAGTAATATGAAAGAGGGATTGGAAATTTGAAAATACTCAGTGTACGAGAGCAAATATTTTCTTTTAAAACACTCGATAATAAAATCCGATAATTGATTTCAGACGTAAGTACTCAAAATAATATGTATAGCAGGAAGTATGACGTTACAAATCTTTTTCTGCGGTTTATGAAAACAACTTGAATGAAAAGTGAAGACAACACTACAATTTAACTTACCTAAGTTGCATTAATAATATTCTCGATGTTTATACAAATCGTAGATATAAGTGGAACGTATTCTATCAAACTTCCACTTTATCTGAATCTAAGAAGGATGTAAATAGGCAAATTGACTTAGATTTTTAACGGGATTGAATGGGATACATACATTTTAGTGGATGAAATATAAGAGAAGTAACGTCCAGTACTACGTAATTTAAGTGACAAAGGGTAGCATTAAAGTAATTTTAGTAATTCAGAAAAAACAGCATTTGCATCTATCTATCTATCTATCTATCTATCTATCTATCTATCTATGTATCTATCTATCTGTCTGTCTATCTGTCTGTCTCTCCCATACACATACTCTCTCTTTCTTTCTCTCTCTCTCTCTCTCTCTACACACACTCACACACCCATAGATGCATATCAGTTTATAAAGTGAGGAGGATTATCATGAGAATATGAAAGAGAAAGAGAAAGGGAGGAAAGTGATATTTTCTATCACAGTTGCAAATTTTAAAATTAAATGAAAATTTTCAAATTTGGCATATTGATGTACTTTTGAACGACCATCCGAGTTTGGAATTCATTTATCCCAGAAAAAATTCAGTAAAATGTTATAAAAGTTTTGCCCATTCATTTCCACTCAATCAGAAAATTGGAGTTTTGTTGTGATAAAATGAAAGTAAACATTAGAAGAGATTTTAAACAAAAAGAAATTATGTGTGAGAGTTAATATATGAACAAAGAGAGTGAGTGATAGAGTATGGTAGATATATACAGAGAGATAGTTTGAAGGCGATAGAGAGTAGGAGAGTTGTAGCTCTAAAAGTTGAGATATTTCTCATAGCAAATTCCATTTTGTTATTATTTACGAACGATATTGTCTGTGGCACGCAGAATTCGAAAATTAAATTCGTTTTGCTCGCGGATGCACAGTTTCAGAGCCATTTTACGCTCAATACATGATTAAATACATTCGCATATACTCGCATACACTCGCATTTATATAGTATATAAGTGCGAGATCAACTTGATTTTGGACATCACGATTTGTCTAAGTACTGTTTGAGTCACTATAGGAGATTTGACTATACACATTTAAATACGTGTTAGAAAATTTCGCCAAAACAGGAATTTGTAAAGTAATTTTTACAATTTGCTAGGAATTTCAATTAAAGCATTTCTATTGTTTTATTCAAATTAATACATTATGTAATGTCTTAAATGCCCATAAGATTTTTAAAGTTCAAGAAATAAAATAGGTAGGTATGATTGGATAGCTGTTGTTTAAAAGGAAGATTAATGAGGAACGGGTGGAGAAACAAGGAATTGCATGCAAAATGATAGTTTTATATTAAATACATGTCGATAAAATTTAACAACAGATTATAGAATTATAGAATCTTAGTAAGTTAAAATTGTTTTTGAGAGAAGTGTTTAACTTCCGAAATGTGTATGTTCTGTTTATGCTTGCGTTGTCGCATGTCAGTTTGTAATGTAGTTATGTGTATATTATTTTGGAAGGAAAAGATTACTGTTGGAGAAAATAAATATGTATGTATACACACATAAAACCACATACCCACGTACACAAAAACACACATATACAAACATGTCTATGCACATACACACACGCAGACAGACATACACAGGCGCGAGATCACGTGTGTCAAGGTGCATGGTTTAATGATTAGGCAAGTTGCAGTCACTATCGCAGGACGTCTTTGCTTAAACTTTGAATAAAACATTTCATTTCAGACTAAGCTAAATGGGCAACTATGCGACGGACTACACATCCGATCATGAAAATGTTGTCTTGCCAATATATACATCTAAATATATATATATGTGTGTGTGTGTGTGTGTGTGTGTGTGTGTGTGTGTG
>NC_068989.1:61309647-61314736 GCF_001194135.2 Octopus bimaculoides
GTGTGTGTGTGTGCGTGTGTGCGTGTGTGTGTTTATGTACTGTAATGTACCTACACTAGCTAGCGTACATTGTGATTGTGCTCCGAGAATTAGCAGTGAATGCCACTCTCTCTCAGTCTCTGTATCGGTTTAGATATCGGATACTATTTATTAGTTATGAACGTAAAGATATAATTGGTTATCATTCTTCGTTTTTCAGAATCCTTTCGAGATGTGTCTTACATTTTCAAATACAGGAAATCACTAAATGTACTACCTTTTAATGACAATGGATTCCCTCCATGATATTCATGCCAATAATTTAGAACACTATGCTCATCATACCAGATCGGAAGTATAATTTTCCTGGTTAATTAGTCATATTTCCAGCGGAATATGTATACAACTTGAATTTTTTAAATTCAAATATTAATAATAAGATTCATCTTAATAATTAATGCTGTCTCCATCAGTCTCTCAGATTCATGACCTTATTAATATAGATGCATTATCACCACATCACACGATTTTGATATACACTCCCCTGTCTTAAGTTACAATCATAATAGAATTTAAAATATTCTATTAGATCAATACATACATACATACTTATGTATATATATATATATATATATATATATATATATATATATATATATGGCTATGCATGCGTGTCTGTGCGTTGAAGCTGAGAAATAAATTTGCAAGGTTACCTATCGGCACATATACATACAGTGGTGTATGTGTGTGAATGTGTGTGTTCCACGTTCGTGTGTATGTTTATATTCACATTAATTTTACTGATGGCACAATTTTATGATTTCCAAAATGAAACGTTGTTGACACCAACTCACTTCCTATATTAGAATGAGAAAACAAAATAATTATTTTATATACAATGCTCAGTTACAATATGACTTGTCGGAAAATATTAAAATAAGGGACGGTAAGCAGCCAAAAGTACGTTCACATTACACAAAATAAAATGATAAAACACACAAAAGTGAACATTAAAAAGTTCAACGAATTTAAAAGATTGCACAGGCACATCAAGAGTAGCATTAGAGAATTTCATGAGGTACTGGATTCTAGAACGCTACAGTCTCTCGGCTGAATTGACAAGTGACATGTGTAATTTATTCCCTGCCTCCACAATTCTGAGTATGCATAAATGCTACTGAAAGTCTTGAAAGCGCCGCTAATTTGGGATTATGCAAGCATGTCTACGAGTGATAGCTATATTTAATTCTAAAAAGGTGGTCAAAGTTATAGTTGGAAAAGATAGATTTCCTTGTGGGTTTTTACCATCTGAGCCACTGGATGCCAAAACTTCCTTGCATCGATATCGAGAAAAAAGAATACATTCAATAAGTGGTGACCGAGATACGGTATTTGTCTGATTGAACATCTCTGGTAAGCTTCCAGTAGATCGATACTTCAACAAGATATGTGTTTCAGATTAGAGATGTAATCGCTAAGTATGGAAGTACCCTAGCGGGTGGCAATCTGTGACAAATCTTACTCACAGATGCTACAATACCTTCGGGGTTTAATACGGTTTTGAAAATGTGATTCGTCCAACGCAGGTGATTGTTAACAACAATGTCTAGTTTACGATCACTAGCAAATCATTCAAGTAGATGAGGTACATTAGTCCAAGTATCTGCATCATCTTTTATCTTTCCTTCCTTACTATCTATCACTGGCACATTCTTAGATATTAATTGAGAATATTGAGTACAAGTTCTCTGTAAGATTTGAAGTCTTCTATATCAATCTTCAGAATTATGAAAACGAGTATTTTCTTCGATACTTTTACTAAAATTAAACAGTAGATTTAATTTGCTAGGAGCGGATGGCATAAAATACATAATACGTATAGCTTTTATTCTTATTGTTTCAAGTTGATGTCGATTTCGAAGGTTTTATCTTTTTTGAAATGTGAGAAATACTGCTTCGCCCGCCCTGAGTGTATTCCAATATGAAATTGACTATTATATTTATAAAATTTATCAGAGGTTCGATAGTATTATGTGTCTCTGTATTCACGGAATGCATAAAGCATAAATATATATAAAAAGTATATCGAAACCGATAAGGAATCTTAATATTGTTCGTAAATTTGTTGCTGTAAGTATGCCATGGCAAGCTGAGAATAAGTTGGGGCAACTGTTATTACCATAGCGGTCCTAGATTTCCCTTTAGATTTTGCTGTTACAGTAAAATTAGATATTTAGGAGGATGGACTTTTGTAAAGTATTGAATATTTTCATACATACGGGAATATTGTACATTTTTCAAGCTAGAATTTAATTATTTCTTTTACGTATACATATATGGAACCTCAGTCTAGGTTGATTTTACCAGAGAATTGCGAAAAGTTTACATGTGAAACCAATACAATGGGCAGGTAGTTCAGTTGATTGAACATCTAGATACGCACGGTTGAACGGGATGGTGATCCATTATTAATATTGTTGTCAAAGTATTGTAGCATGTTCACAGAGGAAAGTTTACACGACGAAAATGACAGTGCTTCTATGATTTCGCACACATTCGTAGACTCCACGTAATATTGGGAATAGATTCTGAAATTTATGAACATTTTACAATGCTGACGTAAACGTTCGCTAAAATATTTGAGCAAAACTGATGTGGCATTAACCAAAATATATGAAGTGCTGTCATCAAATGAAAACAAAGAATTAATTATTCTGCATTATTCTACATTATTATTTCTTGAATGATCGTATGATACTTCGGAAAAATATTTGCGTATTCGAATGGAAGAAATAAATAAGGAAAGCGTTCGGGAAAATGGTTTGTTTTGCCCAGGACATATTAGTGTCCTTCTTGCTTTCATTCAATGACATCGTAGTTCATAATTTGCTTAACAACTCAACTGCATTGACGAAAGGATTTTTCATATTTCAGTGGTTTTAGCAAAATACAATATTCTCTATAAAATATTCTTGCCTAGAAATATGTGGATTATTTAGGTATTAATTACAATTCTGGCTCTTTTATTTAATTCCAGTAGTTGAGCCGTCTTACTACGGGGTTTTGTAAGGTTGACGTATGTCACGTGCCTGACGAGATTTCATCAAATTATACGTGTTATAGAAGTATATCCTGTAATTCTTAATGCTTATAATATAAATTTTTATTTTTGCTAGAAAATACAGACGACTAAAAAAACAATTATATATTGTAAACTATGATTAAATCATTGTTAACTCCTACATTTGAAGAACTATTTCTCGTTTAGAATAAAACACAATAAGAAATTTTAGCACTAATTTATATATGGGTATCAGACAATAAGCATTTGCATGAAATGTTAGCAAAGTAGAAGTAAAAGTAACATCGTGTGTTCTAACAAAGGAATACATTTCTATGCATGACAAGAAGAAAAAAGTATTTGTTATGAGAATATTATATATTAATCTCAGCGTTTAGCTATATTATGTATGGGGAGATAGGATTCCTTTCAACATGTGTGATAATTTTATGTCTTACTATGCTGTCATTGACACCATACAAGTATTCACTCCGAGGAATGTGTTCGTGAATTAGTTTCGTTTGAAGATGCAGAGAAAAGCAGATTACTAAGAAGTTGCGGTTAATAAAAAGTTGCGCAGCGTGTTTTACGATAGTATGAAAGGGGAGAAATCTGCAGGGAAACATAAATGAAAGATGCATATCAACATTAATATAACATTCCATAGGCGGTGAACATGTAATACTTCAAAGATGACAGATGAAAAATATAGAGAGCGCAGAAACTATTTTCGTACGTCACACCATAAGAGGATGACACTAGATTTATACAGAAATATTGTGTCGTAGAAGAAAGAGACGTCTCTTATTGAATACGAAACTGCAGTGTTTGAAACTGCGAAAATGAGACGAAGGCAAGCGTATATATAGATATGATGATCGATACCATATATTAACCTGTTGCATTATAATTACTTTAATTACAAGAGACCAATAAATTCGAATATATTTCTGAAATGATGTATTATATATAACAATTTCTGTAAAATAATAGAACTTTAATGTAGATTCAAGAAGTAAACAAATTCCAGTGTATGTGCATGCAATTAAGCTATGATTTAAAATAACTATAATGTATGCTGCACGTAATTGTTGACAGCTAGAATCCCTCTCCTTTATTCAGAAGATTTTTAAAATTCTGATTTACCTCATGCTTATTAACAGTATTTTTCTAAGAGATAGAAAAAACTATTGCTAACATGAAATGTGTTGAAAACCTAATAACCTGTTTTGGTCATTAAACTGTGGCCATGAGGAGGGGGGTACCGACTTCAAGAAATATTACAGTTGCTGAAAACTTACTATGCATGACATTTTAACACCTTATTTGTGTCTCTGCATAACTATCTGTTGTTCTTTCGGTTTACTTTTTGGTCCTGCTTGAGGTTTTTCTCATCGTAGAAGAATCAAAACATGCGTACATTTGGTTTGCGCGGATCGAACTATTCTCTCTGATGCCATACGACATATACAATCCTCTCTTCATCATATACGACTTGTAATTGATGCCAAAATGCACAACTCTTCAAATAGAGGATTCTGATAATTCGAGGCTTAAATTGATACGCAACAGATTTTATCGATTATATCATGGTGTTTTTTATACAGAGTTGTGTTCAGCTGGTAGTACAACACTATGAATGTATTTTGAATTTAGCATTTAACTGCTGATATTGTACCCCTGTCAGCAGCGTCGAGTTCCTTCCGGACTTTCACATCACAAGACTGGGTATCATCATTCAGGAAGCGAGCTCTCACTGTATCACTATGCTGTGTTTTTGTATGTTGTTATGGGGGTGGTCGATGTCCTCTTTTCTCTCGCCTACTCCACTTAACTAATCTGGGAAAATATCGTGTATGGTGTGAAACACCAATTCGTCTTAGGTTTCTTATTTAAAGTTAGGTCAATCATACATATCCAAAATGTATGTATATACAGTTAGAACTTGGTTGGCGCGCTCACCAAACCGTGGCATACACACACATATATATATATATATACATACATACATATATATATATTTATATATATATATATATATATATATAT
>NC_068989.1:61317547-61325411 GCF_001194135.2 Octopus bimaculoides
TATATATATATATATATATATATATATATATATATTTGTTTCAGTGTGCGTGTGAGTGAAGCTCTGTATCACTGGAGACCAATATTATAATAGTAATACCTGTTAAAACTGTTTCTCTTCAAATAGCTCTGGGTCGGCTAAAGACAAAGCTTCGCGAGTGCTTTGGCAAATGGATATCGTGTGTATGCATGTATGTATGTGCGAATGTGTGTTCATATGGATATAGTATTATTGTCTCCATGTTTTGATATTCTTTGATAGATCTAAGTGTTTTTTGTACCTCCTATAAGAACGTGCTTGTCCACATTCAAATGTTTCTATACTTGGAAACAGATGACGTTTGGTGATATGCCGGGTATATGTTTGTAAAACAAATAATAACCGCCTTATCGTATCTCGTACAGCCCATACTAACATGGAACTGTGGAGGATTAAACGATGACGGTGATGACATTGATGATGATAGTGATGACAATTATGACGTACACCTATGTATCATGTTTGTATATAGGTATAACACATTTAGAGAAACAATGAATACCTTAATAACATACGAGGGTTGCACCGCAAGTAATTTAGACACGATGAAACATTATCTATATATATACATACATAATTTATTATGTCGTTACTTCCCTCATTACAGATGTACTAACACACATACAAGGAAACATCCTATGAAGCCGGTCAATAAACCACAATTTACTTAATGGTTCTAAGTCTAGGTTATAGAAAAAAATTACAATGAATCTAATATCATAAAGCAGGCGATGGCATTATTGTTTTGTTTGTTATGAAAGCAGTACTTTCAGTTTTAAGGCATATAATATTATTGAATCTATGGTTCCAGGAAGCATTCACTATATTTCAATAAATAGTTAATCAACAGCATTAAATGGAGTGTTTCCCATAAGAATTATATATTGAACATTTATGCAGAGTCGTGCTCTAAATTCGAAATAAAAATAAGTACGAATTAGCTGGAAATGACAGAAATATTTTCTTTGTTTTCGATAATTCATTTTCTTTATTATCAGACATGACAGTTTTTAGCTGCTCCAAGTAGAAGCAAGCAGCCAGATGCGCATCTATTTCATTGGCTTATTAAACAATGCTTGGAGAACTTGTCCGTTGTCAAAATCTGCTTCGCATTGTTCTTTGTAATAGTACGCCAACGAAATCTCTAACAACCTATACAAGAACTTCTATGTTCAGAAGATGAAACTAATATTTTAGATAAAAGTTAAATATGCCCACGGGCATATGGCGTAGTGGTTAAGAGCGCGGGCTACTAACCCCAAGGTTCCGAGTTCGATTCACGGCAGCGACCTGATTAATAATAATAATAATAATAATAATATAATAATAATATAATAATAATAGTAACATCGATAGGAATGAGAACCCAGGTTCGAAATTTCCCCAAGACACCTGACGAAGGCTGGAGGGTATATCAGCCGAAACGTTGTGTTAACAACAAACAAGATGAGGACGAATATCCGTCAAATGTAGATAATGTAAAAGTTAAATATTTAAGAGCTTATAAAATTAAAGATTCACCTTTATCTCCAGCGCTGATGCTTGTGCAACCAAGGGTTATACTATTCTTACAATTCTAACCGGGAGTAAAAGCAGGACAAGAAATAGGATTTTGATATAGTTCCCGAGAATTGGAGCGGCGTATGCAAAGAGAATTACTTGTAAATTAAATCGGAGATTTTGCTAAAAGCAAAGATTTGAAAATGAGGAAAGAGAATTCAAATATACTTGACTTGAAACGTGATAAGGAAAAAGTATACGATACATTTGTTTGCTAGCAAGACTCTCAAACTTTAAGCTTTTAGACTTATAGAAAAAAAGGTTAAATACGAAGATTACAATTGAAGGCTCATGCCTAAACACGTAATAGGCGTTTGATAATGTACAAATAAACTATAACATATTTCTGATTCACCTTTAAAATAGCCACGTGCACAAAACTGTACACAAAAAGAAATGTTGGAATCTTATTCATGAATTAATGGTGATTCCTTGCTACTGTTTCATGTTTTGGAGTAAGAATTTCCCTTTCACACAACAATTCATGTGAATTATAGTTATTACTTAAGTCTTGAAATACCCTGTTCTTCAATTCAGCTGGGGAATTCATCTGAGTCAAACTGGCATTACCATTCTCATCAAATAGTACTTTCCCTTTTCCTAACTGGAGGAGCCAGGTTGAAAACTGTTTTTGCACATTGGTCTCCATGTAATGAAGCTAGCATGTTAGTATTGAAGTAGAATTTCAGTACTTTATTCCATAGGTGTGAAGACTTAATGCATGCTTTTATTTCATTAGATCTTGCTCGTCTCAGAATGACTGGTAATATCTGTCTGAAGTCTCCTGATAAAACTAATGTAACTCCAGCTATAGATTTATTGTTGCCTCTGATGTCCTGTAAGATCTTACCAAGAGCTTCCATTACACCTCTATGTGACATGGTGCATTCATCCCCAAATATAAAGTGACATTGGCACAACCCTTCTGCTGAACCTCAATCTTTGCTTATGTCACAAATTGGACTGTCACTTGTGACCACGTTTAGTGGTACTTTTAAATCAGAATGATTTGTTCGCCCTCCTGGGAGATTTGTAGCAGAAAAGCCAGACAATGGTACGTCAACTTCAATTCTTTTTTGTTGCCTTACTTTGGAGAGAAGCAATGTTACTCACGTTTTACCGTGCCACCAGGAGCATGAAGAAAGAAAGTTCCTCTGCATTTCTCTGACGATTGTGGAACGCAGCACCCCCCACCCACGCGTACATATACATACAGTATAAAAATCAGATGAAATGGATGTGTGTATGTATGTGAGTGTGTGTGTGTGTGTGTGTGAGAAGTGTGTGTGTGTGTGTGTGTGTGAGAGAGAGAGAGGGAGAGGGAGAGAGAGAGAGAGAGAGAGAGAGAGAGAGATAGAGCGATTGAAGGGTTGTGTTGTCATGTACATACGTACATACATAAACAAATAGGCATGCATCTTTCTTGTATTTATGAGTGCGTGAGAGAGAGAGAGAGAGAGAGAGAGAGAGAGAGAGAGTTCCACTTAGACGTCACTCTCTCTCTCTCTCTCACACACACACATACATGCAAAAAAGATGTATGCATATGTATTTATGTATGTACGTATACATGAAAACACATCCTTTCACTCACACCCACAGACACGCGCACATACATAGATGTATACATTTCAGAGGTGTCTCAGCTAATGGTGTTGAGTGCGTTTCTTCTTACTCCTTTTTTCTTTTGTACCTCGTTACTTTCGATGCAGCGTCAACGAATGCCTGCGGGTGACTGACCATCCTGCTAAAACTCCCTTTAAATACTCGCCGGTAGGCTCCAGCAGTCAGCACCGGCTAACTGTCACGTGACACTGTCTAAGATTGAACTGACTACTGGAGGGGAAGGGCGCGTAGTTTTAGACCGCTGCCTCTCTAAACCTGCCTTCCAACAGTGTCGTGTTAGTTTCAGTTCCAGCAGCCAGAACCGATCAGTTGTTTGGTGGTACAAGCTTCGAACCAAGAGTAGGGCGCGCTATGAATGAGATCGCTACCTTGGCCTACCTGTCAATCAGCGATGCTGCTTAAGTGTCAGCCAGCCTCGCTTCAGCCATGTATAAAATCTGGCTTTTTCGATTGCCTCATGTATCCTCCTTATTACTTTTCTCAGCCCTGAGCTTGAAAATGCAAAGCTTCTGTTAAATAACGTCTTCATTTTCCTTTCAATGAAGCCTCTAGCCCACACTGCCAGTCCATCCATGCTCTCCGCACTTTTCGATTAATCACTCATACCTTTTCCCCTTTCGTTGCTCTGCATTAACGATATACTATTCTCATGACATGTCAGCTCTAGCAAAATTCCATTTTTTCGGTCTGTATTCCATAAGATTAAGTCCGGTCTTTTTGTTGTTTTTATGAGTGGAAATATTAACAGTCTTTCCAAATCTGCGGCCAGCTCCCAGTATCCTTTCCATCTTTTGTCTGTCTCGTATATCTTATTTGAATGTCTGGCCTTATGACCTTTTCCCTCCTTCTGGAAGTATATTTTTTCGTGCTTTTCCACTTTTGGGTATTCTCCCCTATTATATCTCGCTCTTCTCCTTTAGTACCGCGCTTATGACAACGAGGACTTGATTGTGACGCCATGTATATTTCTCTAGTGCTAGCCTGCAGTTTCACAGAACATGTCTCACCGTCGCTTCCTCTCCACATCTACATTCATCAGTTGTTTGTATATTCGACCGGACTAAGTGATCAGGAAGGATGTTTTTGCATGTTCCCAACTCAAAGTTCCTTCCAGGAGATTCTGCGACTGACTACATTGCACCAAATGTACATTTCGCTTTTCTTCTTCCTCCTTTCTCACTTCGTGTACCACAGCCTCTTTCATCAATTTTACGCTGCTCATGAAAAATGGCTTAAAATTGTGCAACCCTAGACCGACTCTTGCTTCTTGTGTTGCTCCGACTATATCGGTATGCCTTAGCTTTCCAATCGCCCCGTTTACTGTCTCTTCCGTTTACCGTTTCCTCTCTGTTCGTACCTTTGGCAGGTTTTCTCGGATGTTCTGATCTTTCGACTAACTTAGCATCATTGCAGTCCTTGCCTTTCCTGCCTTATATTCTTCGGCGATTGATGTTATCGGTTGTTGCAGCACGGGTATATAAATTATTGCATTTATGAAATGATATGAAAATGTAAATGTAGTTTATAACAATTTTGGGTTTTCAAGCCATTATATGACTTGTAATTATTTGTAAATGGAGGAATTGTCTATGGTTTAAAATCATTCTGTGGAATATGGAATCTATTAGGAAGATTATAACCATTCTTTAAGTGGTAACCATTTTTTAAAGGTGAATTATTATGGTTCGTTCCATTTGCTAGCACTGGATTTTGGTATTTTTCAGTTGCTGCCTTATTCTTCAGCATGACGTGAACTCGATTCAGCTGCTTATTTAGCCTTAGATTATGGTCGTCCATATCTTCCTTTTTAGCTTCAACCAATTCTTTCTCCATTTCAATGTCTTCACCATATGATAAGCTACTACAGCATTCTGTTCCATTTTCTCGAATTTCGGGCGATATAGATTTCAGCTTTCAGACTACAAATCTCGAATAATCTTCTGGAGATCTTGTGCTTATTGCAAAGCTACCTTTTCTATTGGAGATGGTGTACGGTTTTCTTTATTATGAACACTGACTGCTACCATCAAATTATCAGTTTGTAAAGATTTTGAACACATTTGTGTTCAAGATTTTGAACACATTTGGTTGGATGTTTCATTTCACAAAGCCTGACTGGAGCACTGGAAGCACTCTGATGCATGACTTGTGGTAAGCCGAGAAAGCTGTTCTTTGTACATTGTTCATCTCCGAGTTGGTGCAATGGACATTGTGTCACTGCTACCTGCAATACTGCTGTTGCAATTATCTACAGGTAGCTACTTTACTCGATGTTTGTACCTGTGTTGTTTAATCAAGTTGTTTCTCACAGTGTTATTAATTTAACACGACTGTAGTGTGACTTTGGGCGATTTAAAAAGATAAGAAAAGCTGGACACTCTTTAACTTATTACCATGTCGCCCGACAACAGCATACAAGCTTCCAAACCTGTGGTAAAAGAGACAAAAACTATGATGATACATACAGTAGCTTTACAAGGAAAAATTGCAGACTATATTTCACAAGAAAGAATTACAAATGGCTGGGAAAAGATAGAAACTTCCAATCGTATCCCCTACTAGCTCAGTTGTATGACAGAGCGTACATTTTGGAACCATCCACTTTATTCTAAAATCATGGAAGAATTAAGTGAGAATAATATTCGATCTGCTGCCTACCGAACTGCAATGAAGTTACGAAATCTGCAGCAAAATCTGAATTTGGACTTGGTGCCTATCGACAAAGTTCGCAATGTCTTCAAGCAGCATGGCTGTCCACAAAATGAAGACCCTTGGCATGACCTCAATGAAATCTACGAGACCTTTTTGCCGACTGTCAACATCCAAGATTAGACAAGACCACAAATATACGGTCATCCAATCTCGTTCAGAATTTTATATTAAATTTATACGACAAAGAAGAGGTGTAGTCCATGCTCTGTCTGTGAAAACTGCTCTTGAAGCTATATGTGGTGGACAGCTTGGCGATAAATACAAATATTTTTATGAAGAAATCAGTGATCCCAGCACCTTTATTGACTGCACTGTGCTGTCCAGTTTTCTTGTGGCTCTCATGCCGAGTCCTGATTTAATTCATGAAGGAATTGCATATGGCGGTTTAAACTCAATTCCTACTTTAGAAAGTTGTCTTCAAATGAGTGATTGTAAATATGGTATTTCTGAAGACATGTTGTGTGCCTCGCTTAACAAATAACCCTACACATTGGTCTGGTTACCAACCGTTCACAGAATTGTCACTACAGAATCTGGTAAGCATGAAGCCAAATGTAGCATCTGCAAAGATTTTCCAATTATTGGATTCCGCAATCGGTGCCTTAAGTGTTTCAAAATTGATATGTGTCAACAATGTATCTTCAACGGTAAAACTAAAAGCAAACACAAACTGATGGAATTTTGTGCTGTTGTCAGCACCAAACAAGATATGAAAGCATTCCTAATTACTGTGAGAAACAACTTGAGTAAAAAACACAGGTACAGACGTCGAGTAAAGTACCTACCTGTAGATAATTGCAACAGCAGTATTGGAGGTGACAGTGACACAATGTCCACTGCACCAACTCGGAGATCTACAATGTACGAAGAACATTGTGAAATGGAACATCCAACCAGAGTAAAGCAAATGTGCTCAAAATCTTTACAAACTGTTAATTTGATGGTAACAGTTAGTGTCCATAATAAGAAAAACCGTGCACCATATCCAACAGAAATGGTAGCTTTGCAACAGGTACAGGATCTCTAGAAATTATTCGAGATTTGTAGTCTGAAAGCTGAAATCTAAATCGGCAGTTGGCCGAAATTCGAGAAAACAGAATGCTGTAGTAGCTTATCATATGGTGAAGACATTTGAATGGAGAAAGAATTGGTTGAAGTTAAAAAGGAAGATGTGGACGACCATAATCTAAGGCTGAATAAGCAGCTGAATCGAGTTCACGTCATGCTGAAGAATAAGGCAGCAAGTAAAATATACCAAATCCAGTGCTAGCAAATGGAACGAACCATAACAATTCACCTTTAAAAAAATGATTACCACTTAAAGAATGGTTATAATCTTCCTAATGGATTCGATATTCCACAGAATGATTTTAAACCACAATGTAAATGTATGTACACATTCTCAAAAGACAGCCAAACCTATATATGTATTTGATGTTATCATCACTTAACTCTCCTTTGTATATGTATATATATTTTTACTTTTGTATAACGGCCGTATAACGGTATTAGCACAAATGAAATTATACAAAAGTTTTCAACATTCTGTCACGCCGGACAAAATGCTTAAGGGCATTTTAGTATTCAAATTCTGCCAAGATTTATCATACTATGCGGGGACAATAACATGAATACCAACTCAGCACTGAGGTTGATATGAACATCTAGACGGTTTCACTGAATTTCCAGCCTTGTGTCAATATTAGAAAGGAATATATTCATTCCTTTCCGTAACCTCATGTGATATTACAAAATATCATATCAAATAATATAAAATGTCATGTACTTAGCATATGTACTTTTATACACAATTATACACGCACGAACAAAAGCAAACGAATATATATATTTGTATATATGTATATCATAGCATTCCTAACAAAAATAGCTACTTGATTTGTATATATATATATATATATATATATAT
>NC_068989.1:61329083-61331387 GCF_001194135.2 Octopus bimaculoides
ATATATATATATATATATATATATATATACAGAGAGAGAAAGAGAACGAGAGATAGAGAGAGAGAGAGAGAGAGAGAGAGAGTGAGAGAGAGAGAGAGAGAGTGAGAGAGAGGGAGATAGTGAGAATGATATAAATCTATGTAACTGAAACGGATGTGAGAATGGAAAAGAATGAAATGAAAAGAAAAACTGGAGACGTATGTAATATAGATAAAGCATACGCTTCCAAAATTTAATGTTTACAAATGTATATATTGATATATGTATTTAGCTTCAAATACCCATCACACAGAAGCGTATATATACACCCATATGGAAAGAGATGCTAAGTAATGATGACAGGAAATGCATATGTATGAGTGTTTTTCTTTCGTGAATGTATACGTGCATTGAAATTTCTGTATTCCAATATCCGAATATTAAAAAAAATGCAAAATGTATTTATAAATATATATTCATCTGAAGATGAAAGACGTTCTGACAAATGAATTATAGAGGAAAATAGTAAATGGCTCACTGGTTTTACAAAGATATATTCTTGTCTTGAGTTTCCTTGTAAGCTTGAACACATGAAAAGTAGAAAATTGACAAGTTAAAACTTGAATATAGCAAATTTGTACTGAAATTCACCGATATTGAAAGTGTCGAAATTAAATTGATGTCTAGCTTACTGAAGTAGAATATGTTTATTGAATAACTGCAGCTTCTGATGCTAAGGAATTGGACATTTGTCTAATGTCAGAATTTAAGTTTCTTCAGAAATAGGCCAGACAATAGCTCACGTTCGAATATCTTTCGAAAATAGCAAACTTATCAAATAAAAATAGATTTCAGGATCGATTTCTGTAATGTTCTATAAATTAAACTTGAAATTTGAATATTTTTCAAGGAATCGATTTTATCTCTCCAGCGTTCCTTCATTCACATATTTGTTCAATTACTTCAATAGTTTATGCCTCATGCTTCTAAAGTGGTTGAGTAAAGTATTTTAAAAAGCATATCTGAACTTTCTGAGAATAGAAAATCACTCTCAACTGTGTTGGAACATTTAATTTCCAGGCTGTAACCATGGCAATGAGAAGAAGGAAAATACATCGGAGCAGCATAAGTGAAAATTCCTGATCTTTCAGAGGAGGAAAAATCCACCCAGGCATTCTGAAAATCATGCAAATCGTGCTCTTTTAAATTTTACTTCACCGAGTTTCGGAGGCTTTTACTGAAATCAAATGAAATAAACTACAATATATCTTTATTGCATTTTAGATACTTCTTTCATTTTATGTTTTTTTTAAATAGCTATTTCTTTAACATATCTTCCATCCAGAAGAAATTCTATGATTCTCGTAAATGCTTACAGACGCAATGAATAACTGATCAATCACAAAATTACCTTTCTATTGGTTTGACATAGTAATTGAAATAGGTTTCTAATTGAATTAAATTACATCATTGATTTTCTACTCATTCCTTCATTATAGAGAATGCCAATTATTTATAATCCCAATAATGTATAGAGATGAAGCAATAGGAATATATATACATGTTCCTTGCACATTATTGTTTACAGCTTCATGACTTTTTCCACATTATGTTCGTGTTAGCTGAACACTGCCGCATAGTCAGTCGGACATATTTAGGACCGACAAGTATCTGGTACTCCGTTTATAGTTTCGACTAATTGTAGCATGCTTTGGTGTAAACATGCAATTGTAAAATTGTGGATCTACTTTGGCAATCTCGAAATATGCATCCGTTTCTAGAATTTTCATATTTATTTCTAGGTTATGTTGTTGAGTATATAAACCGTGACAGTCTGTTACTTTGTACGATGCATGTTATTTCTTACCACTAATGTTTTGGCGATTATTGTCTGATGCGTGTCCGGGGGGGGGGGGGTTACAGTAATCATACTCATGAGAAGTTATTGTATGTGATCCGATGTCAATAAGCATGTGAGGTGTTATGCAGAGGATGGTATTAGTTGATACCTGCTTTGGTAAAAATGCTTATTTCTCATTCAATTATTAACGTGTGCAATAAAGTTTCTATGTTAACAATTTCATCACACGTTCTTACTGCAATTTCTAGTTTGCGGCCACATTACGGAAGCCAGAGCTTGGTTTGAAGTAGCCTATTGTAAAGGGATATAATAGGTACGAGTATAGTTGAGTGTTGAGTTTTGCGTTCTCCGCATCTGAATTTCTTAATTATATGTATTTGCTTTGCATTACACACGCGCGCACACACACACACACACACACACACACACACACACACACACACACACACACACACACACACACA
>NC_068989.1:61334309-61334791 GCF_001194135.2 Octopus bimaculoides
AGCTTTTTGGGAAGTTTACCATTTGCAAGGAAACTCTGGAAGAGTATCCGGAGTGGTCCTGCTAATTCTTGTTTACACGACTTTAAGAGGACAGCTGGGAAACCATCGGGGCCAGTTGCCGAATTTGAGCGCATTTCATTTATGGCAGCTATCACATCTTTCTCTTCAATGTCGATGTAGGTAATGTATGCAGTCTTTTTCTGCTGAGTGTTATTGTCAAAGAAATCAGCTGGGTTCTTTATCTGCATGTGACTCAGAGGAGAAGTGAAGACACTCTTGAATTGTGTACTCAGCACTTCACTTATCCATGTGGGATCTGCAGTCAGGGAGCCATTAGGTAGGAATAGGGGTCCTATCTTATACTGTACCGTGGCAGTCTCTTTTACAAATCTATAGAAAGCCTTGGTGTTTGTTTTTATGCTTTCTACTGCACCCTTCTCCTTCTCTGCTCTCTCCTTTTCATGGGAGAGTTTAATTTGTAT
>NC_068989.1:61334801-61336527 GCF_001194135.2 Octopus bimaculoides
ATTTGTATGTATATATATATATATATATATATATATATATATATATTTGGTAGGGAATAATTTCATTCTGTTATTGCTTTGACTCCCATAGATTTCACAAACTGTGAAATAGATTTCTAACTACCAATATTTCATTGCTGAAGGGGGTACACGTCCCATATAGAGCATACGAAGTTGTGTATAAGTTTTCTACGTCTACCTGCTGATTGTGCAAGTGAAACAGCAAATTTGAAAATGATACTGTCTTATGCTGTTAATAAACAGAAATTAACTAGAAAAAATAAAAACAAAAATAGATTCCAAAATTATTAAAAAATAGAATTTTCGAAGAAAATAGATTTCAAAATTTAAAAACGCAATAAATTCCAAAATAAAAAAAAAGAAACGCGGGAACCTAGTTGGCAACCCAATATTATTTTAGTTTACAAATGAATTGCAATTTGAAACAGAGCTTGACAGATTGAGATTTTTGGGGGGATCTTTAGGGAAAGAGTTATTATTTTGTTTGTAGATGGTTTGCACAGAATTAATTCAAAAGCAACTCGATGTCGATGGATGGTAACAATATGCTGTGGAGAATTATATATTAAGTGTATCATGTATAAATTAAATCTTCTGAATTGCGCTGCGTGTAAATATGCGTGGACTAGCCCATGTTATCACTTAGAACAAACGATATGCAGGATTATAATGTGAAATATATGTTTATAATAGTCCATAAGCTATTGATGAGCATCTGTTTGTTTACCTATAAGTCTTTATTTCTTATATTCATCATAGGTATGTGCATGTTTGTATTTTGTGCATGTATTAAACCGTTTGTATCTGTGTTTTTTTCTCTTTTTTCACTTCTGTCTTCAGTTGTCATGTTGCATGGTGTGGTGGAGGGGGATATAGTTCCATTCGCGCGTGTGTGGCTTCTGTAATCTGTCTAAGTGTCGTGCAAGTTTTATGCGTTAACAAAGCCTCTGTGTTCTATCTGAGCATGTTGGTAGAGCTCCGCCTGTGTACACCTATTTGCTTCCCTATACTGCGTACCCCCCCCCCCCCAATGTAAGTTGTCATCTTGTTTCTGCACCGTCCTTCAGTACACCGTAAGCTATAGGCTATATTCCTAAACTTACAGTTAAACTGTGGCTTCATCCTATATATGATACACTTGTACTTCGTACATGGGGATCTATCGAAGGAATAGTTTTACAGATCAGGGATTCTATGGTGGTTACAGGCTTTTCAACTACTTTATTCCGTATATTTGCCGTATCTAATGCTTTTCAAAAAAGGAATACTAGTTTCATGCCAGAGTTAGCATCAGCGAACATGGCACTCTGGTATTTTTTGTTGTCATTCCATGAGTTGGTAAGGAAACACATCATAGAAGGACAAAATGGATTAAACGGAGCAGTAGAACACATGTGGACGGAAAGGGATGCTGAAGAGGTCACAGATGTGTGACGAAAGATTTCCGGACAACGGGCATAAGATAAAAAAAGAAATGTAATAAACGATTAAAAAACGAATATATAATGCGTTTCTGTTTTTTTTAGCCAAAAAGAAAGAAAGAGGAAAATGATCATCTCGATATATAACAAAATTTTATTCGTACGTATGTATATATGTGTATATATATATGTATATATATAAATATATATGTGTATATATATGTATATATATAAATATATATGTGTATATATATGTATATATATAAATATATATATATATATAT
>NC_068989.1:61337134-61343591 GCF_001194135.2 Octopus bimaculoides
TATATATATATATATATATATATATATATATATATATATATATATGTATAATATATATATACACGTCAAATGTCTACTTTTCAATGCATACATGGGTAGGAAAAACTCTGCTGAGGCAAAGTTTTCTATGTTTGTATGATCTTATCATCAACTCTCATCTCTTTCCTGGT
This sequence comes from Octopus bimaculoides, assembly GCF_001194135.2. Classification (NCBI taxonomy): domain Eukaryota; kingdom Metazoa; phylum Mollusca; class Cephalopoda; order Octopoda; family Octopodidae; genus Octopus; species Octopus bimaculoides. The sequence goes on from NC_068989.1 coordinate 61,337,305, forward strand.
AATTTTATATTTTACCTAGATCTTCAGCCATGAACAGATCAACGGTATGGCTGTCAATTTCGCTAGCAAAGTAACGACACTCGTAGGCAAATGGAAACGCAAATCACTGGTTTATAGAAACAGTTATTGGCACACAGCCAATATATTTAGCAATCTTATTGTTTGCGAGCTTTATTAATACCATTTTCCTCTTTGTTAGTGAGTATGTCGTATTTTTAGGTGAAGCACTAGATTAAACAAATATAAATCTAGTTCATATACATTATGCATACAAATCCTCTCATTCCAATTTTTGTCTTTAGCATTTGAATGGAATAAAATAGGAATCGATTATTGATGCTGTGTAGATATTATCAACTACGCAAGAAGAAAAGTCCACCATCATTTTGATGCCCATTGTTTTTCGAGAATGCATTGTATACGCTGGCTATGGATTAAAGAGTATTTTCCTGCCATTCTTAGTTTGATGATCACGCATTTACACTATTGTTGGCTAGATAAGTACTGGTGATGTCTATAATAATAAATGCTAAAACGAATTTCTGTGTGTCAGTGTGTCATACTTTAATCCCTCTCTCACTATTCAATGACACTTCTACTCCTCTTGCTGGGGGTCAAAGCAACAGTTAGCAGAGAGACGATGAGGACGGTAGTATATTGACAGTTGAAATGGTAATGGGGTGATAGTAATAGTATGAGCTGTAGTTGTGATAGAGGCGGAGGCGATGGTGATGATTGTGGTGGTGGTAGCTGGGGCCGTCAAGCATAACGGTGATAGTGAGGGATGTGAAAGACAGTGGTGATGGTGATGGAGGAGAAGGCGGCGAAGTCAAAGGTGTTGATGGTCGTGTTATCAGAAGTCTGAATGATGTATTATGGTAGCTGTGGTGGTGATGGTGGTAGTACTGCTGATCGTTGAAAACAATCAATAGAGAGAGAGAGAGAGAGAGAGAGAGAGAGAGAGAGAGAGAGAGAGAGAGAGAAAGCAGTTAGAAGAAAAAAGATGTACTGACCCCTGAATGAGAAGACAAAAAATGTTGTTTCCCATGAAGCTAAGAAAATGTTTGTCAGACTAGGCAATGATATACGGCAAGAATGATAAATATATATAGCATATACTGAATATGTAATGTTGATTAAGTAAGAAAATATAATCTGGAATACAGATAACTCTTTTAAGTAAAATATTGTGCTTTGCGAAGTTATGAAATAATTGGATATTTGGCCACCATGATACAATTACTTTTAAAGAAACTGTATTAGGAACCTATAAAATGTTATGTGTATGACATTAAAAGATTCTGAAGTCTTTGAAATACATTTATCTTTTCTCTAAATAAATTTCGATGTAGAAGATTCTAATTTCTTACCTCAACCCATTATTTTTACTGTGTAAATATTTGTTGAATAGTTGGTAATTTGACTTAAAATCTTGACAAGTATTTTAGATACATGTCTGGTCTTGAACATATATACGAAAACATAGATGTACTGTTCTCATGCTGTGGCAGTACTGTTTGGTTTATCGTGCCTTCTGATATCAAAATCTGTAGATTTAGGTAAAATAGATACGGTGTGTGGGAAAACTTATGAAGGGACGCTAAGGGAACGTAAATAATGAGTATTCTGGGAATTCTTAAAAGCTATTAGAATCAGTAATGATGCTTCGTATTATTGCTGACTGATTGCATTTCATAGAACTCAACTTCTTTTAAACCAATGTACATAGATATGTACACAGTTTTGGCTCTCCAAATTGTGTTGAAACCTAGGTAGCTTTGGCAGGAACAGATGATAAACTATTCATAATATTCTTTGAAGGAAATACAATATTACAAATTTCTTTTCAGACATACGCATTTACATTACATTGAGACAATTTCAGTGTTGGGTGTAATCATCTCCTTGCTTTTATTGACTCGAGGTAACAAATTTATTTGGCCCCATATTAGTAATTGGTTTGCAACATTCTTGGTGTGAAATCGTATTTTACAACAGGTTTTGTCATCCCCGGAGAGGATCATAATACAAGTAAAAAGCACATGCATTGATTGTGTTTCACTTCATGTATTATTAGTATACTATTGCGTAATTGTTTAGTGAATCGTTCAGCTAAACCTAGAGTAGCGAGTGTCGATGATAAGCTTGTGAATGGTGACGAAAGGACTATAACTAAGATCCCAAATCAACCGTTTGACCAAACAGGTAATCAGACAATTGGTTAATTGGTTAAAATATTAACTGGTTTGTTTCTAGTTATAATAAATAAATGAGAGAAAGAATCAGTGTCTTTATTTTTGACATAATGACCCCGTTCAATATGAAACGAAATCTACTGTAGTTCACTGCAAATTATATTTAGGAAATATTTTAGCATAACAATTCTGTTTATCTGATTTTGTGAGTCCATTAGATAGTCTCCTCTGTTTTGGAGCCGTGTGATCATAAATGTTAAAATAATTGATTATATAACGTAACAGTAGATAAATATTTTCACTTTAATACCATATTATAGATTTTGCGAGCACATTATTGCAGATTTGCAAAATCGTTAGAACGCCGGAAAATTACTTAAAAATACATTAAAGCTTGAAACAAATATTTTAAAATGCAACGGAACTTCTCTTTCGCCTCTTATGAAACCGATTTTCTTCCAACTGTGCTCGGTCAGAAAACAGATTTTGCACAAAATGTCATCTATTATTGCTCTTCTTTCAGTTTCGTGATGATGAAAACTTTTTGTTCTCTTATAAAGCATTTATATCGACATACACGTAAATGAAAGATAATTTAGATTCAATAAATCCTTTTTAATCTTAATATAATGGTGAAACATAGATACTATTAAATACTATTAAATATGTAGCTAGCAGCTTGTATGTTTTAAGCCGACAACCATAAATCTTTATATACGTTCGAAAAGTGTTAAAGTCTTTTGAGTGTTTATAGAAAATTAAGAATAATCTGTGCAAGGCAATTTATCCTCAGATATATTCCAAGCTAAAGCGATTATTTTACTTTTAGCTTACACTGTCGGTAGTTATCATATATTTTCTTTCCTATTCGTAATAATCTCATGTAAATAATTCCAAATGTAAAGATAACAAGACGTTTCAATAGCAGACATTTAAACTTGCAGATATTTTATATTTTCAAGGGCATAATTCATACTTGGTTATAGATTCCAATTCCTATTTTATTAACTTTCTGTAGATATTCCATCTATTCCGAATATCAATATATCAAGTTTATACTCAATGGAACTACCAATATATCACATTAAACTATTGTACATAAATGGATGAAAATTTAAAGAAATCCCAAATCAGAATCAGTATGACATTCTAAATCAAACAATTCGACCATTTCAATAGAGACACAGATTATCACTTGGTTGTTTATATAGTCTTTGCCGAATCAATTTAAAATAGAAGACGTGGTTTGACCCAAGAATATGGCACTAGCAGAATTAAACCGGAAATATCATAACTGAAAGGAGATGCTCAAAGGACTATATCCGCATTTCATAACAAAAAGAAAGCAGTCCCTGCACAATTACTTACCCGATGCACAGTATATTATATTTTTAAAGGCTTCTGGAGAAACAAAATCATTTCCATATTGCTGGAAATTATCTTTGTAAAAAAATATTGTAAATGATCTTTTACAAATTCCAAAAAAGTAAAGCATGCGCTCTGAGTGATGTACATAAATATTATTAACACTCCTAAGTTTACACGCACTAGTTAAGTGTAGATGCACGTGTTAAAACAACATACCAGTCCTCACCTGCATTTGCTCAGAGATGATAGTTTTCTTTTTACTCCTAAGGCGATAAACGCTATGCGTAAGATAAATCTGATCTTATTAAAAAAAAAAAATCATTAATTCTAAAAATATAATTCAAACGTTGATCCATTCCATCATATACATCTGAGATTGTAAGACTGTTGCCGACCATAATTCTATCACTTTCTGTTTCCCTTCAAGTTTCTTCTTTTATAACGTCGAAGAGAACGGGAGGAAAAAAGAGAATTCAGTGTATTACAGAGGTAAACGTGCACAAACACACAAACAAACACACACACACAAACACACGCAAACAAACACACACACGCACATACAAACACACATAGACACACATAAACACACACACGCACACACAAACGCACGCACGCACACAAACACACGTACACACACACACACATACGCACACGCACACGCACACAATCGCATTCATATTCACTACTAGCAAGAATCTTTGTGCAAAAATTGTAGATAACAAATCAGGTCTTTGCTTTTCCTAGCCCGAAACATTATTGTTGGTATATTTGTACATGTACACACACACACACACACACACACACACACAAGCATGCATAGAGGCACATGCATATATATGGTATATATGTACACGTCAGACTTTCTCTCTCTCTCTCTCTCTCTCTCTCTCTCTCTCTCTCTATCTATCTATGTATATATCTTCGAACGGTCTAGTTAGAATAGAGGCAGCTGACGAAGGATTAATTCCAAGTGGCTATCTGTTTTCCTATGTATTCGTTCCGCTGTCTATAGTTCATTGTTCTAACGTCCTGTACCCTGATATGCATCTATATACACATGTAGATGTAAGTATGTACATATATGTGTGCATACATGCATATATATTCTTTGTATTATATATATATATAGGAAGAGAGAGAGAGAACAAGAGAGAGGAGAAGAGGGAGAGAATGATAGGAATGGTTATAATCTAGGTGCCTGGCCTTGTAGGATACTAGAAATAGTTAGCTAAAATAAAATAGATTTCCCGGTCAGGTAAAACAAACTTGATGTTATTTTATATCAGGAGGATAATGTAAAGGTGTAAGTACCAACTCTAATTTACACAGTCGATCCGACACAGCGATGGTTCTAGGTATAGAGTAGTTATGAAAACAATAGCCCAAATGGGGTTTAAAATTTACTACAACTGTTTCGGGAGAACTTTATTCATAGATTATATCATAGCATAAATCTATAATCTTTAGATAAAATTTTAAGCAGGTATAAACAGATGGGGTAGTAGATTGATGTTCGCAATCCCAACAATATATTGGATAAGTGATATGTTAAGAAATAACATTCCAATTTGAAGAGAAATTACTATTATAACGGGCAAGCAAGAAGTAAACAGATCAAACGATTATTTCAAACAGTCATCATAATATGTCCTAGCTTAAGGTCATTCAAATAGGAGAACATTTTGTCGGTTAAGTGAGATGAAAGGAAGCATACCGCAGAGGAGCAGAAAGTGATAAATCTGTCGTCTTTCACACTCGCTCACACACATACACACGCGCGCATGCACACAAACACGCACGCACATATAAACACGCATACACACAAGCAAGCACACATATACAAAATACTCATGCACACGTATTAATTTATGCACTTTTATACATATATAAACACAAACATAAATATTGACACTTATAGAAAAATGTATATAGACATACAAGCATATATGCACTCATTTATAAATACAAACAAATATACACATATACACACATCCATACACATGCACATATATACATACACAAAATACACATAAATCTATATACCGTATTCACGGAACGCAAAAGAGATTGTATGTGTGTGTGGCAGTACTCGAATACCGGAAGTAGAGTAATATGCTTTATTATTAAATCTGCAAAAACATCACAATATTTTGGTGATGTTTTTGAAGCTTTAATAAACACATACACACACAACACATACACATGCATACACACGCGTAATATGAAGGAAATGGAGAGTGTGAGCACAGAAATAAATGTATTTATAAAATAGTCAATTTCATGTGAACTATGCACGTTTCAGTATCTCAGATTCTGGCATAATTTTACAATTAAAATTGCATTACGAAGTAAAAAATCTCTTAAGGGCAAAATTGACATATATTCATTTACACCCAAATGGTGGTAGTTACATCATAGAGTGAATAGCAGCATGTGTGTGCGTGCGTGTGTATGTGTGTGTGTGTGAGTGTGTGTGTGTGCGTGCGTGCGTATGTATGTATGTGTGTGTGTGTGTGTGTGTGCTTGTCAGCATGTGTTTCTTTGGATTCCGTTCTAAATATAGCTGGAGGTTATATTACGACCATAGTTGAAAATGGCTAGCTGTAGCTCTCAATAACCACGTCATAGTACAATTCGCCCTAGATTGAAATTTGGATCGGTTTACTTAGAGACTGCCTGTCACACTTATCTCTACTCAATCGTCAAACGAATAAAATATAATAT
>NC_068989.1:61344162-61346343 GCF_001194135.2 Octopus bimaculoides
TGTGTGTGTGTGTGTGTGTAAAAATATGTGACAGTTATTCTCTAGCCATGATAAAACTCCGTGGTTCCCACTCCGGCATCCGAAACTCGGAGTTTTGTCATGGCTACCGAATAAGTGTCACATAATTTTACAGATAAATTCCTCTATTTTACATAATATTGAGGTCTCTTTCTTTCTTTTGTTGTCCTTTCTATCAATATATATATATATTGTACTGGTAATTTGTAAACGAAGGTTAAAAATTTAGATTCGTGAATTACAGAACAGATTACTGTACCCATAATACTCTGATATCTAGCTTGTTTCAGTATATCGAAATATATTTTCACAGCTAAAGCATAAATTGAAGTATTGGAACGTATTGAATTTAATCTGGTTTCTGAAGTTTGTTCAATATCTTGATGTGCATTCCGATTATGTACGACATATGTGAAGATACAAATATCCACGAAGCGATATACTAATAGATGTAAGTGCGTATGAGTCTCTGTATGTTTGAATGTATATGTAAGTGTGCATGAGTTTCTGTATGTTTAAATGCATATCTTCCGGCATCGGAAGATACACGAGTATCGGCGTCATGCTGTGTAAGTTAGATTATATAAGAACAATGCATGAAGTATAGAGGTAAAAACAATATATATATAATATTCTTTTTCTTTGTTTTGAGTTCGGCTGTCTATTATATATGTATGCCTTATGAATATTGAAAGCACGTATTCAAGTATCCGAAGTATATGTTTCGTTATTCAAAGCATCAATCAAGTTTTATTCAAATTAGGGACGGAAAGAGTAACACCTATCTAGACAAAACAAATCTAAGTTTTGGAAAAGATATATAAAGCCAATATATAGGTGTTATTAGAAATATGTAAGGAATAAATTACCGATATATATATATATATATATATATATATATATATATATATATATATATATATCAGCAAAATATTCAGAAGCGAATATTTATATAGATATTAATATTTTTATAATTATCGAACGCAACACAAACAATTTATAATAACAGCAATATTAATATAGGGTTTAGGGTTAGCATTATATAGCAATAGAATTAAAATCGTATTAATCAAAGGATATGTTAATGTGTCTACCCGCAAGAAAACCCTGATTTGGACAAACAAAAACTATTTACGCTGAAAATAACAGATTCAACTGTATACGGGCGAGCGAACCGAAAAAATACCTATATAGCTTAAAGCTATATATTTAATTGAATAGGTATACATGTGGACGGTTTGATAGAAAGGTCTTACCTTCTTCAGCACATCTTAACCTTTCGAAACTTCATACCAAACCACAACATTGAAATCTATTGGCGTCCTTAATTGCATAGCGCCAAATTGTGGACAGCCTCAGTGTGAAAAGTCCTAATAAGCAGCAAAATTAAGAAGTGAATATTTATATAGTTATTAATATTGTTATAGTTATCTGTACCAGCATGACAAGCAGGAATACGGAGACTCACTCAACAACATAGACGTTAAAATCTTGTCCACACATAGAACAGACGCAACGCTTAGACAAAATACGGAAGCTACACATATAATAGAAGATGAACCTGGCGGGGAGTTGGCAGAAACGATTGCACACCAGGCGAAATGTTGAGCGGTATTTCATCTGCCGTTACGTTCTGAGTTCAAATTCCGCCGAGGTCGACTTTGTCTTTCATCATTTCGGGGTCGATAAATAAAGTACCAGTTACGCACTGGGATCGATGTAATCGACTTAATCCCTTTGTCTGTCCTTGTTTGTCACCTCTATGTTTAGCTCATTGTGGGCAATAAAGAAATAAGAAGATATACCTCGCCTGAATAGAAAGCTAGAATGGACCACTAGCACACCCCAACACACCACAACCTATGACAGAATAAGATCCCCATAAACTGATAATAATATGAATATAATACAATACAGGGATAAATAAATGGAATTAAATAACTATATACATAAACAAAATAAATTAGATTAAATTAATACAAAAAAAAAAATGAAAGAAAAGGAATACAATTAATATAAAATAAAGCTGAAGCAAGTGAACACCAGATATATAGTGCGTGTGTTTTCATTGGATAAACTGGCAACATGACCATCCCCGAATACACCAAATGCTGTTTCAAGACTCGAATTCACATCAAGAATCTTGCAAAACGAATATATAAG
>NC_068989.1:61347093-61347899 GCF_001194135.2 Octopus bimaculoides
TATATATATATATATATATGTATGTATATATGCATTCATACATATGATTGTATTAGAAGTTACAAAGCCAACATTAATTATATTATAATCAGTTTGGAAGGACTTATAGTCGTATCTTGTTTTTTTCATTTACATTCTGTTTGACTGTCTAGGGCCATTTAAATAAAAGACATTTGAATTACACTTTTGCATTATACATTTGCATTATACATTTGCATAATAGATTTGCATTATAGATTTGCATTATACATTTGTATTATTCGTTTGCATTACGCTGCGTGGAAAATATCTGAGTTGGCCGAGTGACAATAAATAACATTTTAAATCTTATTTTCCATCTCGGTCATGCCTTTTCGTTATCACGGTATCATTTTACTTATCATAATTTGCATTGTTGTCGTTGTTTATAGAATTGTAAAGATATTTCTAAGGTTGATGTAGAAATTGGTTTCCTCTGATTTTATATGTTTCTGAAAAGAGTTAATAATCCAACGGTTTTTCTATGTTTGCAATATTACCATTATGAATGATGAAATTATGTATTTTAATTCCCGTCACCAACTGATCCTGAAAAGTGCCCTACTCTCTTGAGGCGAATGAGAGCATATAACTTCTAGGCATTCTTATTTCAGTCACGTTCTGAGTTCAAATTCCGCCGAGGTCGACTTTGCCCTTCATCTTTTCGGGGTCCGGGTAGGCTGGTAGCGATGTTTTCTTATTCTCTCAGTGCGTTTTAATTAATAAGATGTCAAATGATCATCAGAGAAAAGATACAGTACAGACCGGGGAATATATATATATATATA
>NC_068989.1:61349245-61355723 GCF_001194135.2 Octopus bimaculoides
TATATATATATATATATATCTACGTATGTCAGCCTCCCAAACATGTGTGTGCGTGTGTGTTGTCGAGTGTGTGCGTATGTGTGTGTGTGTGTGTATGTGTGTGTGCTCGAACGGAAGTAGGTTGAAAGAAATAATTCTGACAAGCGAGTGGTATGACATTGAACGATAAAGTGAAATACCTTATATTAAATGTAGTTATATAATTATATGTTGTAACAGGAGGGATTTACCCAAATACTCCCCGATTTCAAGGAATGTATAGTAATCGCATGATAGTGGTCGCGATCAACTCTTGATGAGACAGTGAAATGATTTCAATATATCAAGAATTAATCTATACTGACATTCCATTACTGAAAAGACCGTAAGGTTGTCTGGCAGCTCTAGATATGTGTTCCAATACAACGGAACTGAAACGGTTCAATAATATTTCTCTCACAATATATGGGTATACAAACACATTTACACACGCCCGCACACACGCACGCACAGACACACGCGCGCACACACACACACGCACACGCACGCACACGTGCGCACGCACACACGCACACACACTGGCATGTAGAATTCGGCTTCGGCAGGCTGACATCAAATACGTCAAATCCATTTAGACAGTTTTCAACGATGACACAGGAGTACAGAACCACCGTTAGTGCCTATGTTAAAGCAAGAGAATAATAGTAGACGGAACCGTTTTTGATTTGATGCCCTCAAGAAGTCAAATGACTTCTGGCTCCATGGCGTCTATGTAACTGAGACCACAACATTCACGGGAACTGGACTCCAGTCTGTCGCAGATTTACTCATAACTGACTGCACTTGAACCTTGTGAATTGATGTTTTGCTCAAGAACAAAAAGCACTGCACGGTCTGGAAATATAAACCACGATTTTGTGATCGATTATGCAACACCTTAACCCTACGGACATTCACAAAAATTTTGTATGTAACTGTATTAAAAGTTTCTGTGCAGATATATCCTTTAAATGGAAGTAGCTTTCTTGTGTATATTTTTTCTTGCCTATCATGTAAATTTCTTTACCAGTAAACAATTGCTAGACATGTAAAGAACATGATGTAGCAGAAATATTATTTTAAAGTATTATAGAAGTACGTTGATTATTTCAATGTCTATTCCCTGACATATTTAAAATTAATTTGATAATGATTGATTGAATTATATGTATTTCATATTATAACATATATCGTTGATTTTCTTTAGTAAAAACCACACGAAAGTATGCAAGTTTTGTAAGATTTCTATTTTGTATTGTTATTAATCACATATCGTACTGATATAATAATTTCTAGATTCTCTGTCTTCTGAATTTTACGAATCCAGAGCATAACAGTGAACAGAATATTCACTGTAGCAATTGCTATTGACAATTTTGGAAATAGTTTAACAAAAATCAAATAATATTGCATACTACATCTATTGTGTAGTGTTATGATATTTCTTATTTTCATTATTTGTGTTTTCTGATCTATCGATATTTTTAATATATTGCAGAACACTACACATAAGTAGAAAAGGCATGGATGATATGTGCAACTCATTTATATTTGTAAGCATTATTTTTCAAATATCCATGTGACCTTTTGCGTAAATAAACCTATTGATTTGCAGTTATATAAGTAGATCATTTTAATTTCAAGTTAACGAGAATATTCGGATTGGTTTATTTTTTGCGAATTAACGAATATCTAGAAATAAATATTATTTTCATTTTCCGACAGTCACATCACTAATGTATAATAAACCATCACCAAATACTAGTTTTATAAGCGAAAAGGAAATATTCATTGACCAGATGTTTCTACGTCTAAAATGCAATTAGCATATATAATTTCTTCTTTTTGCTTATAGTGTATACATACATAATTCTGAGTGATACAGTTCTCGATTATGCATGTGTACTGATCTACCTAGTATTCATAGCAAAGTCACATCCAATGTTCATTAAATCGAAATCACTAAAAGTCGAACGTAAGCAATATGAATTATTTAATCCGGGAATTGTATCGGTTATCATAAGCCTCCATTATGATGAACAATGAGAGAAAATCATAACATTGTATAACACATAATCTATCATAATTATAATTCCCATTCTGCATATACATTAGCATGTTTCATGCACAGTATAAACAATTTGCAGACATCTTTCGACATTGCACAAAAGTCGATATCTTTCGTCAAAAAAAATCGACTTTTGCATTACTTAGTTTTCAAATACCATAGTGTATATGCAAAGTCAAAAGGAAATCACATGCTTTCCATAGAGTTCGCTCCGTATCGAATATGCTGCAAAACATATGTAACAAAACAAACTCATATTATATTTTATTATTTTACAATCATAAGATATTAATCAGATACATCACACCCTTATATAACAAAAAGAAATCAGCATAGCCAGTCCAAACTAGAATCTCCTTGTTTGATAAAATACCTTCATTCGTTGAACACCACAACATTTGCAGTTTAGGATTCCGTTCGAATTTTCTCTCAGTGGCAATAAAAGAACCTATTAAAACCGGTTTTGACGGACTAACCATCGTCTCTCTAATTCTGTCGATCACAGTGTTATATACTCAAATCTTACAAACTATCATTTCATCTGACAAGACTATCTCGAGGTTAACATCCACTTTCCCTTGTATTAACAGACAACACGATAACATCATGTTTTATCACTCGCCCTTCCACTCCTTCTCCTCATCATGATCATGATCATTATCTTCGTTACCAACATCAGACAACATCGTCATCACAGTCCTTGTTGAAATTTTTAAAATTGAGGTTTCATAACAAGTATCATTTTTATAATTGAAATAATATAAATGGAAAAAAGAATGAAAAAAACTTTAAATTTAATTTCAATATGAATTATCGTTTGAAAATGAGATTTAGGGTTAAATTAATAGTTCGATAATTTGTATTTTCAAAAGCAAAGAATCTCACCAGTACAATACCGATGTATTGGAACGATGAACATTTCTATTTATCTAGTTTCTCTTAATTGAAGATGACAAACCTAAACATGGATAATGTTGAAGTTTCAAACATTTTATTTAATTTTCTATAAACTTGAAATAAATAATCAAGAAAACTTCATTTTCAATATTTAACGCATATTTTATTATTTTTCTTTCTCGCATAGAATAAAATTCTCTTTTCATAGAAATCTATTTCAAAATATTGATTTTAACTTTCTTTTACGTCTTAATGTAATCAATATAGCTTTACGCATGTACCCAATGTTGATTTAGCTATGTAATCAGTTTCAATTTATTAATTTAATTGAATCAAGCAAATGTTGTTTTCAATTTACGAGGCAACTATTTTAGAACCATTGTTTAATTTTCTTTCTTCCAGAGAGAATTTGGAAAACAACAGAGAAAGTAAAATATTAAATTATTTGAATATCTATGATGTACATAAATCTTGCAAAAAAATTACAATTAGTTTATTTAAATAGCAACGGATGTTGGTCACGTAATAACAACTCATTGCTATGAAAGAAGTGAAACATTTCAAGAGCTGGTGAAAATTGTTAAAGATACAGATTTGATAGGGAAGCCATAAAACTTTCAAACTTATAAAGCATTAAGCAGATGACGGTTTGAAGAGCATTCTAAAAATGATAATACCAATCTATTATAAATTTTGAAATAGAAAAGACACAGTTGAATAAATACTAAGCATTCCTGATGTTTTCTCTGTCTGTTTTATCTTCAACATTCCTATAAAATTGACCATGCATTTTTTTCTTAACACATCTATTTTCAGTTTCATTCGTTTTCAATTTCTTGTATAGTGCTTTATCTTTGCAAACTTTCATCTTAAACAAGCCTGACCTTTTTACTTCTAATAATAGCGGTTCTGTGACATGTTTACATACCATGCTATGTTGTTTTCCTCTGCTCTAATGCTGTGTTCGCATCGAATTAGTCCTCTTCCCACTCTTTTTCTTGGTACATACAGTTTATCTGTGTCACTCTTTGGGTGGGGTGACCCATATCCAGTTAGCAAATTCCTTGTCTTTGTGTCTAAGTTGTTTAGTTCGTCTACTGTCCATGTGATTACCTCTACTCCATATCTAAGTAGTGAAACCGTCCAGGTGTTGATAGCTTCGATCTTATTTTGTCTGTTTAATTTCGATTTAAAAATCAGTCTCATTGTTATTATGATCTGAGATGCACATATCGTCAGCCACCAAGGGACATGCTCAACTGGTTAAAGTCAAGCAACTGTCAAGCAAATCTGTGGTATTAAGCAGAATATTTGCTGTAGCCCATCCTTTATTATTATTATTATTATTATTATTATTATTATTATTATTATTATTGTTGTTGTTGTTGTTGTTGTTGTTGTTGTTGTTGTTGTTGTTGTTGTTGTTGTTGTTGTTGTTAGCTGGCGGAATCATTAGCACGCCTGGCGAGATGCATAGCGGCATTTCCTTTATCGCTACGTTCCGAGTTCAAATACTGCCGAGGTCGATTTTGCATTTTATATTTTCGGATCCATAAATTAATTACTATTAAAACACTCGGTTCGATGTAATCAACTAGTCTTCTTCCCCAAACTTCAAGTCTTGTGCCTATATTAGAAAGGATTATTATTATTATTGTTGCCTTTGTTCAGTTTCTAACGCTGGAGATGTACTAGAGTGTCAGCTGTTCCCTACCAGTGAATTTAAGTTAATACCTCTTATTTTTCGAGCACCTTCCAAAGTATTCGAGCGGTCCCCAGTCTGCGTTAGTACTCCACCTTAAATTTTTGTGTTATTTCCTTCTCAATTAATTTGTCCATTTCCCAAATCCCCAAGTACTTATAGCCCGACTGTTCTATGTACTTCATAACCTCCCCCGACGTCATTGTTAGTCCATCCATGCATTTGGTTTTGCCTGTTTTGATACTAACACACCACACTTTCTCAGTCCGAACTCCATTCTAATATCAGCACTGAAGGTATACACCGTATCATTGAGGGAACTGACTTGGGCTTCATCTTTACTATAAAGATTGAGGTCATCCATGAATAGCAAATGGTTATTATTATTATTATTATTATTATTATTATTATTATTATTATTATTATTATTGAGTGAGAGAGCAGTGCATGCCAGCAGAGTGACACTGGGGTAAAATATACGAAGCCCATTTTACTCATGATGACTACCCGTCTGATAAGTGTACACCAGGCACATGCACCACAACAATATGTGCGTGACATGGTGATCTCATATTAAGATAAACAGCGCATGGCCTCGCAAGTGGGGGCCAGTTAGAATTTTCTTCAGGCGGAGTAGCCCATCTCACTCAAAAGGTCCGTGAATAAGGTTTGTTTAAGGATGTTGAGCAAAACACCCATGTTTCCAAAGGTGAATTATTCAAACCCCAAAGAATTCTTCTCAACACATGGCTATGATGCTCCCCCGCTACTTCTGCTCATGATCAGTGATGCACATATCGTCAGCCACCCAGAGATATGCTCAACTTGTTGAGGTCAAACAACGGACAAGCATATCTGTGGTATTAAGCAGACTATTCGCTGTAGCCCATCTTTTTATACCAAGACAGTTAAGATCAGAAGCCATGAGAGCCACTGCCTGGTACTGCATCCGGGCATTTATTATTATTATTATTATTATTATACAATATGACGAGCGCGATGCGATTGCACTAGATATTTTGTTTCTTGAACGTTATTTCGCCTGCAAGCAAGTCTTTGTCAGGTTCAAAATTGAGCGTGATAAAAATTCAAATCCAGAATAAGAACGAGAGCAACCAGCTTCCACACGTTGATGGAATGACATCATCAGCCTTCAGAGTTTAATTTTAAAACTGGTAAAACGAAACGGAAAGAAAAAAAGGAAAAAGAAAAGGAATATTTAATCAAACAGTTTTGTGCAAATTTGATCATATATTCTCCTGTCATTTCATTCATTCCACCAGGGTGTCATATTATATAAAGCCGAAAACATACTTCTCCTGGCACATGATACAAAACGCTTCATGTAAGATATAGAATCCTAATATCTACTGCAATTGGGACCTTATTTCATGGACCTTCATTTATTACTAACTGCTAAATTTGTGTTCAAAATAATTTATTCATTGACTAAGTTGCTTAATACCATATCATAAACTGCTAACGAAAATGGTAATCATAAATTTTACGCTTATCAACTTGAAACGAATTCTAACTACTGGCTAATTCAACTAAACTCATCCACAAGAGTACACAATTACACTAAATTATACCGTCCAAAGAACGGGTGCATTTGGTAGTGTATATATATATATATATATAATCATAAATATATAGGGATTGACAGTAACCTGCTTCTCCAACATACTGAGAATTCAGAAATAGCAGTCAAAGAACTACTGATTTCAAAACTACAAATTATTACTCTAGATTGATAGCGATATTTTTGATATACACATTCCCTGCCCTGCATA
>NC_068989.1:61356444-61361140 GCF_001194135.2 Octopus bimaculoides
TATATATATAATTTTCCAGAGGATGTTGACATAGAGTGGTAAATAAATCGATCTTGGATATATCGAGTTTGAAGTTTCTATCTCTTTTTAATATACAAATTTAAAAGTTAAAAACCTTGAAATATATATATATATATATATATCAGTTGTTTATCGTTGACGTATCACACACCGCCGATGAACTTCAGTATAGTACTGTAGCTCAACACCTTCACACAGAGCCATAATAGTCATGCACATAATATTTACTAATTAGTAATGGAAACTATCTCCTACGAAATAGACTTTGGTGGTGATATATAAATGTATTAGCCATGAACAACTTAATGCAGCAGATTCCATTGATATGTCAAGCGTAGAACCATACTTTAATTAATGGAAGATTCCTTTATAATGGATGGCAGATGACAGCAATAATATTCACCGAGTATCCAAATGCAGATCTATTTGTACCCTTCGTACATATTGGGAAGAATGCAAGATTTAATCAATAATTCTTATAGATTGACAACTTTCCAATGATAACATTTCTAGGAAATACATTATATCTGCACCGTTAACCAATTATATTATTGCGTTGTATAAGTTAGCTATAAGTCTCCCATCTGCTAAATTATTGGAAATGATGAACACCTTGTCATTATTATCCAGAGCGTATTTCAATTTAGACATGTTTATAATTGGTGCATGTGAATATCAAAATTCCAGAATACCCGACATATTGCAATATGTTATTGGATCGTTATTCTCGATTTTCATATAAAAGATCCGGTTGCTGAACCAATATCCTGGGTTCAGATTTCAACTTCAGTGCACATGAGTCGACAAATATTCTTTTCGCGGTATTTCATGGCTGTTCATCTTTGAATAACAGATACAATTCTTGGACATAGCTGACAATATTAATTGTGTAACATACTCCCTCAAAAAAGGGATTTTGCGTACATAACTATGAAGCGTGTTCCTCGCTGTACTTCATATTTCGTGAATCTTTTAGCGCTAAACTTGTGAAACTGAGTATAGTATAACTTGTTTGAATTACCAATCCTGGCAGATCTTAAGGAATTTTCAACCAAGGTAGGATCATTAACAAGTAATAAATCATTGTTTGAAGTGATTTAATATGAAGTATGCATTCTTCAAATGGGCATGGAGTGCTCATTATACTATATGTTGCACCTCAATATTACTAGCTATTGATTGAACTGATAACGACAACATTAAATTTGGGTGTGATGTTATGAGATATGGCAATATTTATTAGGCGATTATTGTTGTTGTTGCACTCTCATGATTAACCTTCATCGAACTCTCCTAAATATGATTATTTCAAGAATAAGAAAGCATAAATTAGATAACAATCTCTCCACTTTATAACTACAGTAGATGTGGAACTCGTGCACACCTTCAGATAGAGTGGAGAATGTTATTACGCAGAAAGTGACGGTCTGCCCACATCGCAGTCTACATAGACCAATCTATTCAATTAGGCTTGCAAATTCGTTGGTGGCCACAGTGGTTGGAAATAAGTGGGATTAGTCAGAGTTGTCAGATATGTACTTCTGTTATTCTTATTATTAGTGTATGGACTATAGTAGAGTGAGTGAGGATAGCAAAACTCCTCTATGTATAATGTGAATGTTATGGCTTTGTATGCAACAACAGGTCCATTTGTAAAAATGGATCTCCAGGTGATTTTGTATAAATTTCGTGTGGATATGAGTAAACTACAAGAGATTTTGTGCTGTAATGAAACAGTATCTGAAAATAGTGAGTAGACATGAGTATCAAATCATCTCTATATTGATTTGCTATGCATTTTTGGGCTCTGGAAATGTCGTTTTGATACTGGCGAGAAAAAAACAATGGGGTGGAGTTGTAGAAGTGCTGCTCTTCAACACTAGAAAATTGTGGAGGTATAACAATGTTTGATGTTGTTTCTGGAGGTAGTCAAAAGAGCATTTAGTTATACACACACACACATACACACACGCACACAAACACACACACACATGCATACATATATGTATATATATATATATATATATATATATATATATATATATATATATATGTATATCAGGAGTAAATATTCAAAACCGAATATTCATATAGGT
Source organism: Octopus bimaculoides (assembly GCF_001194135.2). NCBI lineage: Eukaryota > Metazoa > Mollusca > Cephalopoda > Octopoda > Octopodidae > Octopus > Octopus bimaculoides. The sequence continues at coordinate 61,358,562 of NC_068989.1, forward strand.
TTTATTATTGTTATTATCATTAGCGGCAAATATAAATATTTCATAATAATAATAACAATAATATCTGCTGCAGGAAGAATTGCACAGCGTTAACTAGCTATACAATGAAATTTATATTTATCATAGAGGCACACGAGGCACCTATCCACTAGAAAGTGGAATTAAAACTCTCAGCTTAACCGCCAATGACACCGAAAATATCAAGAGACAAGAACAGCAGCTGAGCAAACGAGCAAAAAATTTAATATACCATATCAGTTTAGTGCTATATAGTTTGCTATCAGGATATACTTTCATCATGATTTCGAGTTTTGGCAAAATGCCTTAACTATCTCCCCCCTCTTTCTCTTTATATCACTATATGTATATATTCTGTTAGTTTTATGAGTAAGTGATATAATTGTATGTTATAAATCCGTCATTAGAATGGAGGCATTACTGTTGTTAACGATTAAACTAACAATGTTTAAAGATGTGAATAACCTTTCTGCAAGATGTGTGTGCATGTTGTTACTAATGTCAAGGTTTAGTTGGATGCACAACGTTAGATTCAGGAGATTTTGAGGGTTTAGTACGAAATGTGATCGATGCTTGTGAAAAAGAGATTACTTTAAGTTCTAGCTCTTTAAGTAGTGAATGATGAATTTATCTGATGTTAGGATTTGAGTTGGCTTGTTTGATATATAACCAAAGGTTTTCAAAACATGAATGTTGCAGAAGGTGTTGCGGTTTTCTGTGTAGATTGTTGTACATAATACATATATATATTATTACTTACTGTGTACCATTTGAAAAAAAGTGTCTGTTTAATCTGATTTCAGTATGAGTTGGAACATTTGGTACTCGAATCACTGGTAGTGTATCTCGAATTTTTGCATTATTAGAAAAATAACATCGTGGGTGAAAATAAAACATCTTAATTTCATACTAATCTTTGTTTATGACATTAGTGATGTATTGTAAGTTTTTTTATGACTTCTGGGCCATACACACGAAGAATAGCCTCGTGATGAAACATCTATTTTTAAATATATTCTATACGCAATTGTGATGTTTTGGGCGTAATAAAGAATATTTCTTCCAGATTTTAACTTTGAGGAAGTCAATATTATTTTTCTTGAAACGTCTTGTATTTTTCTGAACTGTCTGCAAACAGGCATGCTTGGTACATTTGTTGTGGGAATTTTAAAAGCTTTGTCAGAATTCAATTCGCACACAGTTTGCGGTTCTGTCATTATTTCACGGATTTCTATTGTTCTGCGAGAACCATTTTTGTGTGTGAACTATTCATTGTTTTGGGTGTCTATCTATATCTACTTCCTCTTTTGTACCATATTATTATCAGTCTTCCTTTATCATTCATACTCAAAGAGATGAGAAGACATTACTGTTCTATCTCATGAACATTTTTCTTGCAATTCCATTCAGGTCTAAATACAACTTAGTTTGTTTATGGAATTTAACTGGAAATTTTGATCTTTCATTTGGTTTTCGTGATTTTAACGGGATTGAATACGATGCATTAGATTTCGTAATCATGAAACGGTTAGCTCGATCGAATATTTCGAAAAAAAAACAAACACTCAGACACAGCCCGAATATATATTTTTGTTTTAACTACGCCCTATTTGTTAATATGTATGTGTGAGGTTTACAACTAGTATTTTTTCTTCCAGGTTTAACTACAGTAACAACTTCATTCGAATTTAGACGTAGTTCACTGGAGTAGTTTGTGTCGATTATATTTCCTAGAGATCTGGACCATACACTGAATAACACGAACAATTTTCAAAAGATCTACTTGATATTGCAACCCTTATTTTATATGCATATTTGCTTTTGGTCAACGATGATGAAATAAATATATTAATTTTTTTTATAGCACAAGGCTCATGTGTTTATCTAACTGTTTATGTTTGGAAATACCTTCCCACTTAGAACATATTACGTACGCGCATATATTCTCCCATAATTCTGTAACTTAGTGCTCCTTTTAAGGATAGTTATACTGTGCATATTTTGTTCGTGGTGATGGTGAAGGCGTTTCGATTTTATTAGGAAATGCATGCTCACGAAATATCGATTCAGGGACTATATATCGATGAAATAAACAAAACTCAGTCTACCATTACACGGCCGTGCAGCTGACATGTATCGATGTAAAAGCATAATTCATAATATCGACATTAATCTATATGTGCAAGGGGGTCACATACATGTCACAATTTTGTGTTGAAGCAGTTCTTCTAAAATGCTTTAAATATATCACTTAAGATACAGTTGCAAAGTTTCATTGACACATGTGGTATATAAAGTTGACAGAAATTAATGATTCATTTATAAGATATTCACTGATAATTATTAGAGAACGAGAATGAGATCTTTTAATTATTTCAGTCATTAGACTACTGTCATTAGACTTGAATATTTTGAAATTTAAAGCCTGCTACTTTTTCCATCGATTTCTTTTGTCGTAACGCTAGATGGTGGGGACATAATCACTCCACCACCGGTTGTCAAATGGTGGTGGGGACAAACACATACACAAAACACACGTCACACGCACGTACATACATAGT
>NC_068989.1:61363853-61369018 GCF_001194135.2 Octopus bimaculoides
TACATGTATATATATGTATGTATGTGCAATATATACATGTATATGTATGTTTGTGCAATATATACATGTATATATATGTATGTATGTGCAATATATATATGTATGTATGTGCAATATATATATGTATGTATGTGCAATACATATATGTATGTATGTGCAATATATATATGTATGTATGTGCAATATATATATATATATATGTGCAATATATATATATAATATGTGCAATATATATAATATGTGCAATATATATATATATATATATATATATGTGTGTGTGCAATATATATATATATGTGTGTGTGTGCAATAATGATATTTTCTGTTAAGATGCAGACGTGGCTGTGTGGTTAGAGGTTTGCTTCTCAGCCACATGTTTCTGGGTTCGGTCCCACACTTCGTGACACTGTCTCCTCCACTATAGTCTCGGGTCGACCAAAGCCTTGTCAATGTATTTTGTAGGCGGATACTGAAAGACGCCCGTCGTGTGTGTGTGTGTGTGTATATATATATATATATATATATATATGGATACCTACACGGTGGGTTTCTTTCGGTTTCCGTCTATCAAATCCACTCACAAGGCATTGGTCTGTTCGCGGTTATAGTAGAAGACATTTGCCCAATGTGCCACGCAGAGGAACTGAACCCAGAACCATGTGATTTCGAGAAATGTACTACTAAATTGAAATATTCTGAGATCACAATCTAACGCTCACAGTGAATCACTGGAAATTGTTATACACTTACCTACAGCAAAATAATAGTAGTTTCTATCTGAAATATAACAGTACACTCTGTAAGTCTAATTCAAAACACTTTATGCAGGTTTGCTTTGATATTAGACAAATATAATACATCGCTCATTAGGTATAGCTAATAATAATAGCTTCAAATAACTTGTTTACTTGCGTGATAGTAACCACTTTCGCAAAGTTAGAATATCTGCCAAAGAAAATATTGCAGAGACTAGGTAATCTGTGAAGTAATATTAAATGTCCTATTTTATACAACCATATCTAATATATTTCTATCCAATTAAATCTGTTTTATGCATAATAATTTTGTCTTTGTATAAATATACCATGCAAAATAATTTTCTTTGCAGGTTACCAAAAACAATGTATGTGATTCCCGTTTTCTGTCCTCGAATACATTGAGTGCTTCAGCATTGTATATTAATACTTTGAAAGAATTAAACAGCTTGCTTATCGCACTGGTCATTAGCTTCCAGACAACCCTGTCTTCTACCAATCACCAGAAAATTGGAGAAAATGTAAATAGAAATTTATCAGCAGAAATCAATTTTTACTTCATTTGAATGAGCGGACAATCAACGTTTCTGTTCTATTTCTTGTCATGAAAAATAACATATCCATGAATAATATTGTCATTTGTTAATAAGTCTGTGATTAGGGTAACTCGACAAATACATAACAATATTTAATTTTGCTTCTCCACGTATGTTTTAATGCTTATCAGTTCAAATTTTCTTTCTGTGTATACAATAAGCAACAGATATAACGGAGACAAATCCATTAAACTACGACCATCACTTTTACGTGTAGCCTTCATCCTAAATAACAAAATAGCATTGCTTGTCTCATTTCCTCTATCAAGTATTCGTTCTGTTTCATGTCTCTATGTCTCTATCTACTGTAATCTTTTTCTACAAACAGATGATTTTACAAGCAAATGCCATTAATGTCGTACAGATTATGTATATTTCGGAAGTAAGGGGGTTTAGTTATATGAGATCGATATAAGTCATTTCTTGGCTGAATAAGCAAACAATAACTACAGTATGCTTGTACCCACAGCGTCCTTTGTTTACTGTTATACAGCCAAGCAGGTAAGGGTCAAAATATATTGGAATAATTTCCTTTCAACAGTGTGTAAGGAATGGAAATCTGACAGCTGCCCGTTGTTAAAATGTAGCACAATTAATATGGAAGGACATGAAATTCATTATCATCAAGTCTCAATTCTCTTATTGCTTTCTGCAAGTTTCCTTGAATTGCCTTCTAACGTAGTCGACTAGAATGGAATTTCATGGAAGACGAATGGATAAACGGAGCGTTAACAATTTGTGCACATCAAATCACTGGATTTCAGTGAATCAATTGGCAACTCATTCAGTATTCGTCTTATACAGCTGAAATGCATCAGTAATTGAATAATCCCTGGTAGCTTACTTGTTAGTAATGTTGAGAGAAGAGATCAAAAGCATTGAAGTAATCAATAAGTCATGGAAATCGATAAGCTTAATAATAGTTAATTGAAAAGTTTTAAAATGTATGTCATGGATTACAGGTGATTGCGACACGAAATAAGATCCCGCTTAAAATTTTGTATTTTGAGTTATAAAACATATTGTATAAGATATGAAATACAATTATATGTAAGACTGTAAGGAAGTAAGGAATCTACATTCGTAATAAGTTGGTATTGGTGAAAATTACATGTGCAGTATAATCAATTGCATAACAAATGTTCACCTTGAATAATTCACGTAATGTATAATATTCAATAATAGATATTCCCGTCAATGACATATAGAAGACCATAGATTTAGCAATGCATTGCAGGAAGGGTTTCTCAAATATTAAATATTTACACTTCTTACAGAAAATGTAAATTTAGTTATTGAAAAGTTATATTTTCAAGAGTCACACTCGACAGAATTTGTGTCTTTAACATATTGTTTCATGTTGAGACTCAGTGAACATTTATTAGCTACAGGTGACACAAATTAAAAGAAAAAGTGGAATTTATCACAATGATAGACTTCTCAAGGATTTTCTTGTGACATAAAAGAAATTGTTGCAACTTCATCAAACTAAGATAGGCATGTTGCTCCTTAATATCTGTACCTTGTCAATTCTTTAAGATTTTTCAGTTAAAAATGTAAACAAATTTCAAAACAATAAATGTAGATATTTTTATTTGATATAAATTATAAAGATTATAATTATATAAATCATTAAACTTCTCGAAGAGAATGGATTTGATTACTTTAGATTGGTTCTTAGATTCGATATGTTGTAAAATTTGTTATTCGGAGTATCATTGGCAATATATTAGAACTGAAATCACTACAATAAATTGCAGAGAATTCCAGTTTATTAAACTAAATTTTAATTTTGTAGCAAATTGATAAAAATGCAAATTAAATTTATGACACTAGTGACATTAGATATATGGGCAAAGTGAAAGAGGCTCAGACACTATAACAATTAAATTATGATTTTACTTTATATCTAACTTCTCTCTATATATATATATCTATCCGTCCGTCCGTCTGTCTGACTGTCTGTCTGTCTGTCTGTCTGTCTCTCTCTCTCTACCTATCTATCTCGGTGTAATTCTGCTAGAGATGAATTCTTAATTTATCTAAAAAAAATTACCGATGCTAGTTAATTTTCACCTCATTGCTAAGCACATCATTAAACAGAGTTACAAAAGATTACTTCTGTAAAGAGGCTCTGCAATTCATGGTGGTGATATTATGCAAAGTCCAAATAGATACCTTTTTCTTTACCCGAAAATCATTCGAAGTGCCAGATATGGCCCACAATCATCTACATATCTCATAATATCTGCTATAAATACGCAATAAGTTTTTTTTTTTTTCATAACGACTAATGTATTACTCTTGTAATTAAAATTTTCCACGAGCAATTTTAAGAGCTGGTATTAATACCTTACAGACCATTCATTTGTCTCAAAGTTAGCTATTTCGGGGAAAGGTTTAAGTCGATTAAATCGTCCTCAAGACGTCAATTCGGCAGAAATGCCGTTAATTTTTTTCTTCTTTTTCTGGTACGCTAACGTTTCTACCAGTTTGCCGCCTTGTTAGTATTAAATATTAGTAGCAAGAGAGCAAAAGTCAAATCCCTGCAGTTGTTTTATATCTGCTAATCTACATACCAACCTTCCTACCTCTCTACCCGCCTGCCTGCTTTCCTGCCAGCTTTCCTACCAACCTGCTTACCTGTCTGTATGTCCTATATTTAATGATGTAAAATGAAAGAATGAGATTTCTATGGCGGTCCTTTCAAACACTCATGTTAGCCGAAGGTGACCAGTTTTTTTATTGCTTAATGACACCAATTAAGTTGAGGCCTGCAAGGAATCAACTCTTAGAGATGTTTCCGGACTATTTTCAGGATTCTACACATAACACTGACATGTTGGGCTAGTATGCCTGATTAGATATTTTTCTCCTGGTTCGGTAACAATATTAAATAACAATGGATTTGACATATAATTTACTTTATGTGCAGTGACATTCAATATAAACGCACCGTGACAAAATTCGACGCACTCTTCGTTTCAATGTTAGGTGACTCTTTGTCGGGTTCCCCAAAATACCCAAGTAGATATTCTAAAATGATTACGTTATGATAAGGGAGTATCGGGTATTCCTAATACTTTTATAACCTGTTCAGCAGTGGCTAGTATATTCTAATAAATGACCTTCTCTTATTAATTCTTGTTTGGTCTAGAGTATTGTTTGCACATTGACAGAGCGGGAAGACAAGAAATCGAGGAGGTTTGGTTCTTGAACATGTATCGAGATGTTTACTATGCGGAATTATTCTCGTTTTGGGATCACGTAGTTGTTGACGATGAATATTTAATGATGCTATTGATTAGGAATTTGAACTCTTTCACTTCATCCAGGTTGTATATCTATAGAATGAGGTAGTCATCTAAATATCGTTTCCAACATTTCACCAGATAATTTTGATACAATACATAGTTTTGGCTTAATAATACATTTGGATGTTTATACACACACGCATGCACGCACGCGTATATATGCATAGCCTATACGCACGTACGTATTACATATCCATGGCTATTTAACTACACCTAACTGACAAAATACATATAGCAATATAAATGCAAGTGAGTCTATCTAATTATGTATGTATTATGTACGTATGTATGTATGTATGTATCTATCTATCTATCTATCTATCTCTGATCTGGACGGATGCTAGTCGCATCGGCTCGCAAGTAAGTTGGCCTTATATATGTCAAAAATTTTGCAGTTTTAAAATATTTCTTGTGGAAGAGGTGTATAAGTCTATACACTTCGAACCTATTGGGTTTTTGTAACAGGAAGTCGCTCCTTCTGGAGTTTATTTCCAAAAGTT
>NC_068989.1:61375294-61382199 GCF_001194135.2 Octopus bimaculoides
TATATATATATATATATATATATATATATATATATATATATATCTTTATATGTACGTACAATATATAAAAACAATGAGAGAGAGAGACACAGATAGAGAGCGTGTGTGTACTTGCTGTTGATTGTGGGCGTCAATATATGTTTTAAACAGAAGGTTTAAGACGCGCATATTAGTCTTAGAATAAATGGATACAGAGCAGGCTGGTTTTTGAAAATGACATAATACAATACCAAACATTCTGAAAGCTATTTCTGCACGTTTATTTCCGTAAACATTTCTGATATTTGTAATATTATTATATACTAATTTTATTTTCATAAATAACCACCGCTATATAACATATAATACAGGTAAATATTTACGCAAATTCTAGCTAGTACGCAGTACCATTCGGATAATTCCATTCACATTATGCATAAAAATATGAGGGTGTTGAAACTCGAGAAATATCAGTTGCAATTTGGATATTTGCTGGACGAAAATGCAATATCACTTGGAATATTTTCAAAGATATGTCTAAAATAATATTTTTTTTACAGAAGTGTGTGTTTTGATAATTTATATTTGAATATGAGGACGTAGATTCATGTGGTATAGATGAAACATTATTTCCGTTATTCTTCACAGACATCATGGAGAGGTACTGGAGACGTAAAACGTACAACTGAGTATCAGCTGATGCTTTCTATTTCTGATAGTCACTAACCCACTTATTCTACACTGTAATGTCCTTGTCAAATCTAAAACGACATGATATTACAGATTAAGGTATAATATATTTTCATGCTCAGCGGTGTTTTCCAATTGTATTAGTGTTTTACTGTAAGAACCTTCGATATCATATCATCAAATATGAAGTCAGTAATATTTAATATAAATTTGTTTCAATAGAATTTCTCTCAATGTAAACTGAGAACATTCTGTATGACCATTCAGATTTACCATCAGTCGGACATAATTTAATTGTCAGCAAATCTTCTTATAAGTGCAATTTGAAGTTGAGAAAATGTAAGACCGATTAACGCCTTATAAAGTTTAATCTGATTTCTGCACGTTGTGAATTGGAATGCATTACTACTTATGCCTTGGGATAATTGGCATAAGTGTAGGACAAATGTAGGAGTAATGCATTCGTCTAATATATATGCTGCAAATGGATCTCGACTCCATTCAAATTCATTCAGTAACTATAATAGACTTTGACGAAAATGAGGTACTGGATTTAAATAGTTGTAATTTACTGTGAATAATCACGCCATAAAGCCTACACAGGTATTTCAACTAATCGTCTTCAAGAACAGTACACGCTTTGTAATACTTTACAAGCTTGCTTGGGGTCGAGCAAAAGAGCACTTGGTTTGATGTGATTGAGTCTCTGTGAAAAAGGTGATAACTTCCAGGAATTCTCTTGGGTACCAGCCATTTAATTTTGTAATTCCAGACGTTAAGTCAAGCAAGAAGAAACATAAGAGTATTATCAAAAATTTGAGAGTACCTGCAGATGGAATGCACAAAAAGAAACAAAAAATTATAATAAATTGAAGATGGCATTATATTACTTTTAGTCACTGAAAGAAGAAAATCAGCTCGTCTAGAATTGGTAACTGTAACCCATTAGAATAAAGGTGATGCGATCAAAAATAATTGAATTTACCAGTAGCTACATTCCTGTATTCTGATCGATGCGTGAACATAAGTCCTCGGATAACTTGAAAATATATTAACCAACTGATCAGAGTTAAAGATATAGTGAATATAATATCTGGTCATGAAAAGTAAGCGTAGCCTCCATGCAATGCACTAGATGAAAATCGGATATTGCATCACCTACAAATTTTATCGATTTTGATGACTAAATTTCCCTTCGCGTTTTAGTGTAGAAAGTGTCTCTTTGATACATGTTTTAGCTTTCTTTCGGTGATTTTGTCATGAAATTATTTCAAGGAATGTACTAGATGTCAAGATTATGCTTAGCTAATTCTCCACGTGAAAACGTGTTTAGAATAGGGAAATCCTGCATAAAATTGCTTACAAAATTGTGACGTAGATTTATTCTAACAACACCTACATAGGTATCTCTGACGAGACGTCAAACAACTAAATATAGCTGGATAAACATATTATTGGAACAGTGAGGTAGATGAAGGCAGACTTTTATTTCTATTTAAAAGGCTTTCGAGTGGATAAATGTAAGTGATTATCTGTTAAAGTACGTAATGTTTTGCAATTGAGAAATTGAAACTTAGAAATATTTGCTCAGTCTGGTGATATTTGCGGTCTGATGATTGATGTCTCACATAAATATTATCATTTCTGCTTCTTGCATCACCAAAAATCCGGTATATTTACTACTTTCATTGGAGAGGACAGAATAAGAATAAGATCAGCAGTGCCGTTCATAATCAGAAAAAAAAAATATCGTGAAGCATTATATATTGTATAACAGAATATGAGTCGAAGACAATGATAACTCTGCTCAAAACGAGTGCTATAAGTGAGAATATATACAGGAAATATTTGATACTAACAGTCATAGTAGTATCTAGAATTCCCGAGGACAACGAGATAGAAGAATTTCTATAGTATAGGAAGATATGCTTTGCATTATAATTTGGAGAACTTTATCATTCGAATTTAAAATCCCACGCAGATCAACTTTGCATTTCATCGCTCCCAACAAAATTTGAAATTTTGTCCTAAAATTAGAAACTGTTATTTGGGATTGCAACGAAAGTAAATGGTAAAGACATTTCCAAAATGTAAACATTTCAAACTGCTGGCTATATGTTAAAGCTGTGAATGTTCTAATGTCATAAAGTGTTTGTACCTGAATATCAGTGGATGTTGAATTGAGATAAAGGCACTCGAAGAAGAATAATTGCTTCTCATCGAAGAAGAAACAGAGAAAACACTGAATTTCAAAAGATGTGGAATGAATGTGTTGAGTTGGAAATATATCTGTATTTCCAAATAATCACTGTTATCTAAAAGGATACACAGTACATATGATTCACTAGATTTCAGATTTTTGTTCGTAATTATCTAATCATTTTAACAGTGATTCGAAACTTAAATACTTGTGCGGAAATAGAGCCATGGATCACTAACTTAAGAAACTCTATATACTTTAGTCATTAGCCATTATATTCAGTTATTTTTATGAGCTCAGAACCTAGTGATCAATTGAATAACGAGCAGTGAAGAAAGGCACTAATTCGTATCTCAAATAAATTTTGTACAGAAATGTGAAATGAGAAAAATATACCACTGTTGTATAATATAGCCATAATATGTTGAATTTGGTCCAGATTGATTTTAAAGGTGTCGAAAGGTCAATGATCCCTATATGTCAGCTCTTTTCGCCAGACCATGTCAATATGTAGATGAGATTATAACAATGATTTCCATATCTGATATTTGATGTTTGAAAACCATTCGAATAATTTAACTATTCTAATTATAATCGCATCAAACATACATAAAATATTCGTAGACTTAGGATTTATTAAAAAACAGACAAGCAAACACGCAAACAGAAAGCTACAATAGATAGGAGAGATATTTCCTAGAAAATATTCTAGTGTAGAAACTCGGCGGCGGCAAACGACAGGATAAGCTTTGTTAATCCTTAAATTCACTTTAGAGATTGTATTTCCCTTACTCCTAATCTCCGTAGTTACGCTACCTGTTAATGAGAAGCACAAAATAAAGTTTGTATGAATGTGTGAGCAATCGCATATGAAATTGCTATAAACTAATTGAGATAAGTGAATTTAAATGATATAGCCATTTTAGCTCTTTCCTTCTTGCATGCCAGTTCAAGCTACACATTTTAATTTTCGTATAAATTTGCATGGTATTTGTTAATGACGTTGGATTCTTTTAGTTTGATATATGAAATCTCATGAAATCTCATGTCTTACCTGTGTAAAACTAATCTATGAATACATGAAACGGCTGTTGAAACAGCTGCTGTAAATTCTGAACATTATTTCTGTTCTATTCATATATATATATATATATATATATATATATATGTGTGTGTGTGTGTGTGTGCGTGTGCGTATGTGCGTCTGCGGGGTGTGCGCGCGTGTATGGGAGTGTATGTGTGTCTGTGTGTATATATGTTTGTGTGCGTGTGTGTGTGTACATACGTGCAAACACAATAGTATATAGTTGTGTCTGTACGCGTGCTTATATGTATGTGTGTGTATTATTCCACCCAAAAATATCTTGTAAAATTTAATTGAGTGTCACGTATTACTTTTGTGTTTTATGGTATCTATCGATGTAATTTTGCTGTACGTGACTTGGGGTAGTATTTTAGGATTAGAATTTATGAGTGAAATTTCTTGTTACTGTATTTTGTATGGAAACTTTGAATCCTTAATTTTATGATTAAATATTGGATTGTTTTATATCTATTGTTTTTATGGTTTTTGGCATGAAGGAAAAACACCATAGAAGAATATATTCACTACCTGGAATGCTATCATGATTGATTCGTAGTTTGTTAGATATTTCATTTAATACCGTGATCAATATTTTTTTTATTTTCAGCCATTGAACTATGATCGCGTTAGGACATTGCTTTCAAGGCTTTATAGAAAACGTGTTCTCCCCATTACTTATTCACTTTGTCCTTTTTGTATACTTAGTCTTGTTTATGTATCTGCCAATGTACAAGATATAAATCCACTCAGCATTAAGAATAGCCTCTGTTTTGTAACACCGGTAAATATAATTGCCGAAACGCTTAAACACGCAGATACATACATACATACATACATACATACATATGCAAACATACACAAATACAGACAAATACAGACTTGCTTGTATGTCTGTTTCTGTAAATATGTTTGTCAAAATCCGCATGTGGCTGTAATCGTAGTTTCTGTATGAAAGATTTCACTCAGTCTTGGTTAAATAGGTGTTATGGAAGAAGTCATTGACGAAATGTGATGCACAGGAAAGCGAACACGTTTACACGTAGTTGTGAAGCGAACTTCTTAACCACTCATTCATACTTGCGCCTAGAAACACACGGGACATAATTGTATACCTCATTCTTAACGTTTCAGCGCGCAGATAGTTAATTATAATTTGCAGTGTTTTATAGCAAGTAAAATAATTACCAGCGTAATATTATTATATATTCAACTATTCATTTCCCAGTACACCCATAAACTTCCTCATTATAACACGTCAGTTATTAAAACAGATGTAATTATCATGTGATTAATACTTCACAATAATATTTTTGGCTGAATAAATATTTGTTTTTCTCAAAGAAAAATCCGTCAGTCTGCAATTAATTCCGGTTTAAAATTGAATATATTTCATTGTTAATTTATAGCTTCTATTTTTGAAATACTTTACATTTAATGAATAATTCTTATAACACGTAATTCATTGCCTATTAGCAAATAATTCACTCTCTCCCACGTTTTCATATGCAAATCAGATATAAAGTTTGAAACAGTTTACGCACAACAAGAATGTGAATGTTTCTATTAAGCAGAAGAGGCTGGTAGTATCGAGCCTTACATTGTTTCCACTATTTTCACTCTTGAACTTGAAACTATACAGTAGCTGCTAATTGTCGGTCTGCTTAGCTATTCTATATTAATTATTCTGTATAAAGCTACAACACATCTTTCGTAGTAGTGTACCAACATACTTTACCTGGTGGAGATGTCCAAAGCTGTACATACGCTGCTTGTTGCTATTCTGACATAAAACAGCAGACTCTGGCAACTTTATTCTTCTTAATTTAATGAAGTATAAAATAGTACAGAATGAAAACATCCATCTTGAAAATAAAACTAGGCAAATTTCAGAATAATATTTCATATTATCCTCAATTCAAGCGAAAGCAAAATAATCAATAATAGATGTAACTATATAATATGCCGGAAGTGAACATGTCAGTGTATGACGTGAGAACGTGATTTGCTACATCAACAGAAATATTTATTAAAACAAAGAAACAAATATATTGTTTACTAATTCGTTGTATTAAACGCTGGCAACAAAATCAGTGAGATGCACAGAGGGGTCATTTATAAGTATTATGTCTTCTAGAGACAGACAGAAAAGTGCGATTTAAAGAGAAAGAAAAGCAAGAACGACGAAAATTTGGGAAAGGTATGTCAAAGTTAAATAGCATAGACCATCCGAAAAAAATATTGCATTTATAAAAAAGAATAAATTGCAACAGGAATGATATTTTTATTTTTTGATAAGGCAGACTAACCACTGAGTGAGAGCATGAGATGGAAAATAAACTCTGTGCATATCACAAGCGAAAATACTACAAATAATGGTCCATTATTAGGAAAATATAAAGCAACATGGCATATACTCGAGACATTAGTTATTATTAAACGTTGGTTAAAATGAAGTACTATACGCTGTCTTTGATTTATAAAAAAATAAATACCATTTCGCCATACTAATTATTCGCAGAGACATTCATTCTTATGAGATACATCCGATAAATTTCGAGATACGACCAAATATGTCTGGAAATTTAAAGATTAATCGCCTGTCAAGTTAAGAACCTAAAGTCATGAAACAATGGCTCCACAATGGTACGCATAGGTAAAATATTATGAGACGATCGTAGATAATTCCCTGGAATGTGCTATAACAACAAAAATTATTTAAAATGAGTAGTAAAATTTATTTAGTGTATAAAATGTTGATAGTTCATATTTTGATGGTTCATGTGCTCAGAAGTAGGGGCAATTACAAATTTCCTGGAACAGATATACCCTTTACGATAACCTAAATAAATTTATGGTATATTGGTAGAAGTAACGATACTGTAAACCACAACATTTGACCACACGCACACACACACACATACGCGTATATATATATATATATATATATATATA
>NC_068989.1:61382209-61416042 GCF_001194135.2 Octopus bimaculoides
ATATATATATATATATATATATATATATATATATATATATATACCAATACATCGTTCAGTATATGGATGTCGGCTTCTACATGTACGACTACCGGTCCACAAAAATCCGACATGCGGATACGGTCAGAACGTCTGCTGCGTCCCGTCTTGCCACGTCTTCGAACTTCCGTTATACATGATTACTAAATGAGATTTTGTTGGCTCCCTCTGTGTCCCTCTGTGTCCCTCTGTGTCAGCGGTTTTCGTCTAACAATACATGAAAATAACTCCTGACAGAACAGGGTCTTTTTCGCATTTAGTAAAGACGTCCATTGCTGGAAACATATCTCGGATAATCTTCGAAAGACTTCATTCTCCCAGAAACGTCAAATTGTACATACAATGACCGTACATAAAAAATACAAACACACAAACGTATAATTATATAGGCACGTAATCGTATGTGTATATGTATATTTGTCTGTATATATGCGTATCTATCTATGTATGTGAGTGTGTGTATATATGAGCAATTCAAAATAAAATAAAACAATTAAACCGTGGTAAAAAAAACAAGAACAAATACAATAATACTGATTTTATATTCAGGCTTATAAATGGAAAAAAAATGTAATTTTAGCTGTTTTGCATCTAAAAAAAGTAAGCGAAAAAAAGACGATAAAAGAGGAAGTACATAAATAAGAAAAAAAATTAGAATAAGTTATTTTGTATTTGAGGAGATCAGAGGTATTTCGTATTTGAGGTTACCGTCTTATCGTGGATATGCGAGTGTGGTTGCATGAAAGCGTGTAGGCTTGTTGTGGGTGAGTATATGTATCTGCACTTTCACCATGACAAATCTTTAATGTTGTAAGACTGCCTTCTGTGAATGCGTGCTTATAGTTGGTAATATCGTGGTAAAGTGATCGAAGTTTGAGCCTGATCACCCCATTTTTTTCTAGCTTTACTGTGTAAGCATGACCGCTCCACTTGCTATGTGCACCAAAGAAGAACAAAGAGCAGCGATCTGATTTCTCTGGAAAACAGGTGTATGATTAACAGTGCAAGATACAGTGCTTTGCTGGCCAACAAACTGAAGCCAACAATTCGCACCAAACTCTGAAGCTCATTGGCGAAGAAGTTTTGTTGTTGCCTGACAATGCACGCCCACACACATCCGCTCAGATCATTGAAACCATTAACCGATTGAGTTTTCAGGTGCTGGGACACCCTGCCTACAGCCTAGATATTTACCCTTCTGACTATCATATATTTCGATTGTTCAAAGATAGTTTACGAGGTCGTCGAATTCTCACGGATGAAGATGTTCAGGAGCGATGCATAGATGGTTGCATGACCAAGTGAAAGCATTCTTCTTGTTAGGTATATGCAAGCTTGTGAGCCCTTGGACCGAATGCATCGAAAAGGAAGGACTATATCGAAAAATGACGTACTTGTTTATTCCCTGCTTATGTAGAAATACAATGAAAAAAACAAGTGCTTATAATTTTTGACTCTCCCTCGTACACCTCTCTGTCTGTCTGTCTCTCTTATATATATATATATATATATATAATATATGCATATGCATACACGTGTGTATGTACGTATGATAAATATTCAGATAGAATCGGGGACTTGAAAAGATATACACTATGTAGTGTTGGATAAACTTGTAGTCATCGCCTATGATTGATAACTATCAGATAGGATATTCCGGTTGAGTACAAAGAGAACACCAACCCTACGAGCGTTTAGCGCCTAGGGGCCGGTCCAAAGTATACGTTGATTGTACGTTATTGGTCTACTCCAGAGTGTCAGACGTATATTTGTGTGTGTTTGTGTGTGTGTGTATGTGCAAGCCTTGTTTGTAGGAAAGTTTATATTGAGTCCATATTTATGTATGTGACAGGATTAAAAAACACATTTGTGTAGCTGAGAAAGTATTATGCATTTAGGATTTTGCTTTATGTGAGCATATGTGTTTTAAAGTGTGATTTGTTGCGTGTAAATATCTCTAGTCAGTGCCAAGATATGCATCATGTCAGAAAAGGTTTCTTTCACTTGAGCAGCGAGGAAAATTAATTTTGAGAGAAATCCAGGAAGAAGACACATTTGGGATGTTAGACGCCATTTTAAATTAGCGTGTTAAATGTGACGAAATAATTTACTACTTTTTTTTCGTATTTGATAGATTGACCAGAGGATAGAATGGCAGAGTGTCAGAAGGACAGTGTAAACGTCCAGATATGGACGTTGGATCGGTTTACTAAAGTAGCCAGTAATGTATGTATGTAAGTATTATGCGTGTATGTATTTACTTTTATACAAATATCCCTACATGTATACAATACACACGCACGCACACATACACACATATATTGATACATACATATACGAAGGGACGCTGAAAAGCTCTCGGCTTTGGCTAAACGAAAACAGTAGAATAATTTATGATTTTATCAAACATATTCCCCTCACGTACTTCATTCGTCCTTCAGTTTTTTAAATATCTGTAAAGGAACTCGGAAGGTTGGTCGTCCAACCAGGCATTTTGCAAAACCCTTCAAACCAAGAACCTTTCAGCAACTCCTCGTATACAGTTCTATATTTAAGAGATGAGGAATTATGTACATTATTTACATTCGACGGATATTTGTCCTCATCTTGTTTGTTATTAACACAAAGTTACGGCTGATATAACCTCCAGCCTTCATGAGGTGTTTTGGGGAAAATTCCGAACCTGGGTTCTCATTCCTAAGGTATTTTTTTAATGTTTTTATTATTATTATTATTATTATTATTATTATTATTATTATTATTATTATTCAGGCATATGGCGTAGTGGTTAAAAACGCAGGTTACTAAACCCAAGATTCCGAGTTCGATTATATATATATATTGTGTGCGTACAGAACGTGACGTAGAGGGAATGTAATTGTAACGCTTTCACGAGATAAGTTGAAGGGAAAGAAAAGATAAAGAAAAAAGTAGAGAGAAAAAGAGGATAAGGTGAAGACTGATACAGAAAGAGGGAGACATGAAGTAGGGAACGTAATATTTATTATGTGGTTAAAAGTTAGTTGAAGTTAGTGATGATATAGCAGAGGGGTGATGTTCTGATGGCGAGGTTAAAGAAAGGCAGAAATATAGAGAGAGAGGGATGGAGGGAGTTTGAGAAAAAGAGATGATGATGGTGGTGGATAAGGAGGCGGCTGATGTGGAGGCGGTGGGGGCAGCTAAGGTGGTGGTGGTAATTGAATTGTGAAAAAGTGTAATTAAAAAAAAAAATTAAACTAAGTTTTTTTTTGTATATCACCTATCATTTAACGCATGCGCGTAAGTGCAATTCCATGAAATACAGGATCCTGCAGATAAGCTGAGTCCAATTTTAAGCATATGACTCAGTGGGTTTAACATTTTATTTTTTGACAAAACCTTGCTTAACAATCTAATATTGCTCTTTATTTTTCAGGGAAATAGCGAACTCATTCGACAATAGAAAATCATAGAACATCAGAATCGTCCCGCCATTGTTAATTTGGTGCGCGGCGGGCACATTGCCAATAAAATTTGTTAAGTTGACTGAACTTCCAAAAGCAACGTGTGTATAACGAAGTTAAAGAAGAAAGAAAGATTGATAGAAAAGAACACAAGACTCGAAGCAAGTCCACGCGCAATCCAAAATTTCTTCTTGGCTTTAAACGCTCGATTGAATGCAACCTATCCACATCCATGAAAACTCTTGCAAACACTATATTCTATATTTTCTTTTTACATCGCTACTTCGTATTGCTAGTTTCGTCTAACGAGACTATTAACTCCAAATCTTCAGATTTTATCATATCTGTTCTATGGCTACGGAAGCAATATTTAACTTATTAATTTATTTCGATTAACATAGTTGTCACAATATTGGAAATAAATGTGTGCCCACAAGAATGTATATGTATCGTTACTTATTTAATATTTTATGTTTGTTCTTTTTTTTATATTCTGCTTATGTTTTCAGCATTTCAAAGAAAATTTGTGAAATTAGATTCCAGTGTCTTCAGTAAAATTGTTCATTTTGAATTATAATAATGGATCAAATTAACTAAACATATATTATCAATTAGGCTTATTTCGTTGCACCAGATGTAAGAAATATACTGTTTGTTCTTTCGCTCTTAAATCATTCACTATAATGGAGTTCTGCGGATTAGATCAAGATAGCGGAAAACAGTTTAGTTTAATCGGATATATTTAAGATAAATGCAAGGGTACGGATCAATAAACACAATCATGTATTTCACAGATTTTCCATTCAGTTTATATATTATCCCATACCTTCCAGATGGTACGCAAGGCCGGTACTTAGACGCTAGGAGAATTACGTTAAGTCATCGTGGGATCAATAATATAATTGCATTACCTTCTTAACCTCCCCTGTATATATTTTCTTTAAGAAGAGAAGATAAACGAATATTAAGTATTCGTCTGAATAACTCAGCAGTAGGCGTTTAGAGCTCCACATCTTCAATTTACATCAAATTTAATGTGAACCTATTCAACTTGACTTATTTTGATATGAAAAAACAAAAAACAAATGGGCAATCGACGACAGCATCTGTTTATAGTGACTTTTATTACTAACATCTTTTCTGCATACCGAGATCAAATACTGCTGAGAATGACATTGCCTTTCTTCTGTCAAGGACATGTGTCGTTCTAAGAGAACATCAATAGATATGCAGAGCAGTTTATGCAAAAGTTTTCAAACTAGAGTAACACAAGTTATAGTGTAGAATATGATGAATACTCTATATTAGTTTCAAACACACACCTACCACAGAAATTGTAACTATCTCATATTTTGCCAATTATTATTCTTGTACTAATAGGAAACTTGCATGATACATAAGTTATTCCGAACTGAAAAAATCAAATTCTATCTACCTTCATCACCAGTTTCGATATTCTAAACAAAATTGAACGTTCTTGTTTCCATATCAGTAATGTATATCGCCTTTGTATTTTTCCTTATATTCATAAATCAACGCATATATGCAAAATATATTTTTTCCCAACCAATGCATAGCAGTGTTTTATATGTTACCATTTCAGAGGTAAGTACGTAGATAATCTAACGCACTTCATAAAATAACTATGTTATTTTGTCTGTTGAATACCTGCCAGCATCCATTCAATTATGGTTATCACAAAACGTAAACAAAATCTAAGAAATAAGAGAGCATTTATATTATCTCGAATATGTTCCCAAAGAACAACATTAAACTTCTTGGAATGTTTTTCTCTGATGTCATACTTAATGCATGTAAACATCACTATTTTTTTATTTTCTTCTCCTTCGATTTGGGTGCTGGCAAACCCAAATAGAGCCAGTGCGCATACAGTTTCGCCTTAGATGCTAACAAAGTATGAGAGAAGTAATTTTTTTTACTAATAACTTCTCAGAAGGTCGATGTTAAAAACGGTAATTGCAGTAGGAAGACATTTTGCATGCCAAAATAAATGCCTCCAACGGTTTCCAGGAGAGGAATTCTGCCAGAAGTATTATTTGATGCCAGAGTCTTTACTTACTCAAAATATAACACATATATTACGAAAATTGTAAATTTCGAAAGTAAGATGCACCAGACATTGCGAAAGACGTATAAATCTTCTTTTAAATTACACGACATTATTTTCACTAATAGCAATTTTCAATAGTGACAAATTAAACAAATTGAGAAAACTTTCAAGGAAATACTTGCACGTAAACCAATTTGTGACAGCGAAAGAGATACTACGTTAATTGTAAGCGCGTAACCTAAACATATTTGTGTATGTCTAGAAATTCAATGTTATTACACCTTATATCGTTATTATCAGTTGCAAATATTTAACTTTCGGTCAACGCTTTTCGAGGTGACATGCGATCTAAAACATTGCATCAATGATCATCATGTTGCATTGTATTACTCCATAATCCTACATTTTTCAAGAGAACTGGTGCTTCTCACAACTGTTAGGCAGTTATTATTGGAAAATAAACAACACCGTTGGAGCTTAACTCAAACTGTCAATTGAGGAACAAAAATTACCTGTTTCACGAAAAATTAAAATTAACGTAACTGCCAGTACACTGCAGCAGCTGTTGCTACCACTTCTGCTTTCGATAATGCTACTACTATCACAACTTCTTCTGTTGCTGTTGATTTTGTTACTCCTACGACTACACCTCCTGCCACTTTAGCTGTGTCTGCTTATCCACGTACCATCCTTCTTCTACTCCTCCAGCTACTACAATTCCAACCTCTGTGGCTGCTATCCCATCAACGTATCACTATCACTTTGCTATAGCTCATCTTCGTTGATTCTGGTACAGACGGAGTTAAAACATATGGCAAGTCTTGGAAATATTTCATGTTCTCTCGTGACGATCTCATTCCCATAAAATAGCAAATATTTCTTTTACAAGATTAGATATCCACTCCGGTTACACAAAATGCATCAATTACAAGCGTTGTTTATTTTATTTACATAAAGCTAAAATGAATTCGTACAAACCAGTCTGGTACATCGCTTTTATCTGCCGACTGAAATAATTTTGCATATTTTGCATATTTTGCACGGAGAAAATGCATCAATATAAAAATTCGCTTCTCCCCTTACATACGTGTGTGTGTGTCTGTGTGCATGTGTGAGTGCGTGTGTGTGTATACATAAATACAGATAGGCATGCATACATACATATATTCGTACATGCATACATAGATACATACGTATATATACAGATATAAATATATATTACGTATGTATATATATACATGTGTGTATATATACACATATATATATATATATATATATATATATATATATATATATATATATACACCCATTACGCGGAGTTAGACAAGTAACAATTAGACCTATATTTATACATACATACATGCATATTGGTCAGCCATTTTCCTGTTTTAGAGATGCTTTTCTTTTTCTCGGATGATATATTTTGATCATATATGCTACAAAGAAAACCTCATTTGTCTGAATCCCAACAAGAAGAGCACGCTATGAATTACATAATATTTACATACAGTTTCTTTCTAGCATACCTGAGCTACGAATATTCAAGAAGTGCAATATTTTGCACGTAAATTACCGGAGTAAGTGGTTCATACGGGTGTAGACTATAAATACTAGAAATGGTAACGATGAACAGTACTCTGTCACTTAATTTGGAGTTAATAGACTCATTAGGCGAAAGCAGCAAGATGAAGTAGCGATGTAAAAAGAAAATACAGAATATAGTATATGTGTGGGACACTAGCTGAGGTCGAATTATGTTGGTAACTAAATGGTTACCTAAAAAGCAGTTAAACGTGTCACCATTGAAGACGGGTTGTCATTGCACAGAACACAGGCTATGATACCAGCGATGTGTGGGCAGTACTTTAAAATTTGTCTGTATTAAAATTTAAACAAAATTTGCGCGCGCGCACACACACACACATACACACGCACACACACATCCAAGCAATTGATACACATGCAGCTAATACACAGCTTACACGTACACCCACATATTCGCGCACCCAGTAAATCATACACAGTGCGCACACGCACCTGTATGTTCACAGACCTTAGCAAACAGGATCGTACACGTAAACGAACTGATGGCATCAGCTCTGTCCCACCCACCAGCTTACTCACACGAACAGCCCCAACACACACGTGCGCTGAGCGGATACACACACTGAGGCATCTGACAACCATATCTACGCACTCACGCAGTTGTTATATATAATAATAATGATAATAATAATAATAATAATAATAATGATAATAATAATAATAATGATAATGATAATAATAATGATGATAATGATAATGATAATAATATATTTTAATAATAATCTATAGTAAAACATACTTTATGCACAATTTTATAGACTTAAGACATAGCTAAAGAAAACGGGACCGCAACTGGCCGCCGTGGGAATGGTTGCCAAGTATTGGTGGTCGACCGTATTGAAGGCTTTAGATTGATGCAAATTGATCAGGGCCCTACATGTTCCACCTTATGTACCTACCCTGTCTATGATATATTGCATGAGATGAAGGCTGTCATAGATGGATATGTTTGGGATAGCGCATGTTTGCGCAATCAGCAATCGACAACAAGCGCCAACCCTCTTGCTAACACCTGATCAAAGTTTTGAAATTTGTGTTCATAGGCGTAAAATTTTCTATTTGACACCCGCCCCGTACTTGTTTGGGTCATTTCCTAGTAATGCCGCCTCAACATCTACGTGAAGCTTTGTGCCAACTGCTAAGGTTATGAAGCCCCATATCGCCTCAACACTTCTTGATCAGCCATTATTAACAATTGCATGCCCTGTCCTAATCAGTTCTGCTTCTGTATTTTCTGTATGTGCAGAATACTACATTTTCTTAGATACTTATACACCGAAGAGAAATCCTGCCACCAACCAGCAGATGTTGATTTATAGTTGTATATTTAATATTCTTACTTTGAATAACCTTTGACCTAGGTAAACTAGGTGAGGAGGATTTCTTCAATCGTTTGGGTGGTTGTTGTAGGCTTTTGGACCTCTTCATCTCAGGCGAATCTCACTTCAACAGTTTCATATTTTCTGTTCCTAGCTTTTGCTCTTGTTTTGCTCTTGCAGAATGGTCGCAGTAATTTTTTATATCTGCTTGCTTGTGTGTTGCCTGCTCTGTTTCCTGTTCTACCAGATTTGTATAGAATTGTCCGCAAATTAGTTTCTCGCTAGACAGATCAAGGAACATCCAGTGCCATATTTCACCCATATTACTCCAACATACATTTTGCGCATTTGACTTCATTTTCAGTTGTGAAAATTTCTTGACTTATTTGGGGCGCAGCGTCGGCGAAACTGCTACCAGCATTTTCCAATGACACCTTTCTCTTGTTCATGTATTTTTTTTCTTTTTTACGTTAATGATGTTTGTGATGGTGGTGGGTTTCCTATTGCTCCTGGCCATGGTGGTAGATGTGGTAGTGTTCTCGCTAGTGTTGTTGCTCTTTGTTGTAATAAATATTGTAGTGGAATATATAGTTAGTACAATGTGTTGGCGTGGCTCCATGTATGTTATTGCAAATGTTTATAAAAAGATGGAAGAATAAATTCAAGATCTATATATTTACTACATAAAAATATTTTTTATTTCTTTTATCGATGATAATACATGGAATTACATTGTAGAAGCTTCTTGAATGAAGTAATCTATGCAAGAAATTTCAGAGATAGAAAATGTAGAATAACAGCTAAGTGGTGGTGTAGACAAATAGACGGATATAAAAACGATGTGGATGGCTCTAAGTCTAATCGACCAAGGAGCAAAAAGATGGGTTAGCAATCTATTTTTATTAATGGAACGCAAGGCGTTCTAGAAACTCCCAAGAGAAACGCTTTCTTCTTGATTAATTAAGAATCACGTCTCATTACATTGATGCTTCTAGAAAGCTTAGAAAAGGAAAGATTACTCTATGATCTTTCTTACAAAGGATATTATTCAACTATTTAGCTGCCTACACAACTACAATGTCTTTTGTTTTGATGGGGGCACTGAAATGTATAGCAGCGGCAAGTTACTTCATACATTGCTGTGTTGTGACTGTTACTGTGCTTGATGTTGTTACTGCTGCTGCTGCCACTGACTTTTACAATTTCGATGTTGCTCTGCAAATAACTGGCTGTCCTTTTCGGTGAAAAAGGAGTGCTGGTTAGCCATCTTTCTTATGTAAATGAAAATTGTCGGGTGTGTATGTTACATGTAGCCCTTAAGGGCTACATATGAAGGATACCCTAACCTGCTCTCTAAGGTCTAGGTTAGTTCATCTGAGTAACAATACGAAATGTACTATATATAGCACCGTGTATCAATATAAATAACAACAAACTTACTTGAGCGACATGAAGTGTCTGTCAATAGATGAACCACAATAATAACATTTTTTTTTTATTAACCACTAAGGGTTCGGTACAGCACAATACATTGTTAAGGTATTATAAAAGGCGTGTAAATATAAAAAAAAACAATCACAATATAAAATTATAGCAATGAATAATTCCCCAAAACACTGAGGCGTCCTAGATTTGCTCGTAGGGACAACACAATATCACAGGGAATCTGACATCTAGTGTAAGTGTCAAATCCACATCCTTCAACATTTAGAAGTATGGTAAGTGTAGAACCGTTCATTGAGAACGTTTTCGCAACATTTTCGCAACCAGCTTTTAACATAATTGCTGGGAGGCAGCACTTCCCTCTCTTCCATCACCCTCCTTTTCAAGTTGACAAGGGCTTAACCTAAGAAGAACGTATCTGTCATCTGCCATTTCAATTTGTTCTGCAACACAACCTTTGTCACTAAGGCCTCCAGGAAAATAAACACTGCCTGCACTTCCCGACCAAAAGAACGCAGCATGACGATTTTCTTAATCGCGGCCAAAGGAAGGGGACATGGCGATCTTCAGTATCCCGGTCAAAGGAAGACGACGTGGCGATATTCATAATCCTATAATCCCGGTCAAAGGGAACCGGCGTGGTGATCCTCATAATGTACTCAGCCGATAACCGGATCCGCCTTACACGTGACAGGAGTTCGACGTAAACGAGAGGCGTAGAATAGTCTCGTCGCTCTCCGCTCATTTCGGTCAAGCTGAGCTGCCAGCACTTCCATGCCTGTAGATCGTAACACGAACCGGCAATGCTCCCCCACACCGGTAGCACTGCCAGGCCAAGATTTACTGCAAGTTATTCATAGATCCCGGTCCGAAAATCCTTCTGAACCGACTCGCCGGTTGATTCTTGTCGATGCCCAGAGAGGACGTTGCATTGCCCTATCACCGTCTACACTTGATCCACGGCTGCAGCTCTGTAAAACACGATCTGCGGAAGAACGTGTCTAGCAAACGTATTTTGTTTATCTTCAGATAATATCTGTTTTGTTTTTTTTAATGAAAATACACAGAAGTCAGAACATGCAACATGTTGAATGATGAAAGAAAAATAGCAATAACAAATTAAAGATACCGGTTTATGTCCTTATGCCAAATTTTGTTAGACCCCAGTCTGATGAAATATGATTTACTTGGCATATATTTGCACTGATTTAAATATTCTTTTTCCATCGTTATCTTTCTTAAAGGCTAGTTCGGCAGTTGCATTTTCAATTATACAATGCAATTGTCTTAAAGGCTTAAAAAAGTTATGCAAAGACATATCAATGCGTGTATCCGTTTGATATATAATATTTGCATTCGAAATTTGTGAACTAACATATTTGCTGAAATGTTATGTTCTATGAAAAGTCTTTATCCAAAAGTCTGCACTCACATACATATCTTGGAGATATACAAAGGAGCATAATTTGATATGTATGTTGATATTTTATTACTGTATTTCTAAATGACTAAGCAACATCAATATTCTCATGTTACATAATAACATTCTTTGATCATTTGTTAGATCAAAGGAATGAAGTACGCTTTTGTAATAGTATACTTTCATCATTAGCAATATTCATTCTAATGCTACTTGAGACAAATAGAAATGACGTTTGAAATATGTGTGCTTTTCACTTTGTAATATATCTTCACTATCTACCACTATGAAACCACTTTGATAATCTTCCATGCAATTTTCTCGCACACATCAACATAATGTACAACTTTCAAAAAAGAAAATGTTTTTTTCATCGGTAATTGGAATGTAATGGGATATATTTTATAATACTTTTGTAGAATGCAGATAATGCCTTTACGTTATGCATTTACGAATTTACACTTGTTTTTGCCACTGGACTGGACAGCCATCAAATGCAATGAAGTGATCATCCTAGGTCTCAGGAAACAAAACATTATTTTCAGTCCGTTCTCACTAAACAGGTCAGATGCAACTTACGTCAGTAAGGTTACTCACCAACAGCAGATTCCACACGATTTTCTAACAGAATGATCGAAGAAAACGTTTCTGACGTTGTCATTGGAACTCTGCACATTTCATCTGGCAATTCTGCTTATTTCATCAGACACCCCATTAACAATTTACTTTGCAGGACCAATTTCGATAAAAGTATTTATCTTGATCTATTCAATATTTCGATGTTGGCTAGAGATAGTTATTAATGCCATAATGAATTGCAGCTTTTTGAAGTAACTGTACTTCATAAACACAGCCTCTTGCGCAAATGGGATATTACAACGTGTCAACCAAAATTATCCTTTCACAATAAAGATCCCGGTTAGTGACATAACAGCAAGCAAGTCAGCTTGCGATAGCATAAGTGATTAAAATGTATTCCACCAACTTGAAGATTTCCTTCGTAAAGGTAAGGGCCCGTAAGTCACATATAGTTTTACAGCGCTGCGAGATCGGTCACACAGCAGCTACACTATTACACCCAAATATTGTTAATGAATAATCTTTGACAATATGTTGGGTGAAAATTCCATTCTTAACAGGACATGTGTATCACCCGTCTGTTGTCTTGTAATAAGCCGTCA
This sequence comes from Octopus bimaculoides, assembly GCF_001194135.2. Taxonomy (NCBI): domain Eukaryota; kingdom Metazoa; phylum Mollusca; class Cephalopoda; order Octopoda; family Octopodidae; genus Octopus; species Octopus bimaculoides. Next base: position 61,394,731 of record NC_068989.1, read on the forward strand.
TAATTTTGTATTCGTTAAGTGCTTAAGCTGCCAGTAACCCGGCTTTGATGCATATCCTAGATGACATAGTAACAATACCCTTCACTTAAAACTTTCTCGTGTACATGTAAACACACACACACACACACACACACACACACACACACACACACACAGAAAGTAATACACATAGTTATATATATATATGTATATACACATTTTGTATAAATATATTTGTATATATATGTGTATATATATATATGTATGTATATATGACTGCATGTACATATAACGCATATGTACACAAATATATAGTCAGAATATACATATATATATATATATATATATATATATATATATATCGTACATCAAAAACTGGTTATCTTTTCACAAAGCAATTTTCTCTTTTATGTTTTATTTTACATAAATCGTTAAGTGACGCTATTCGATGGTGCAATATTATTTTAAATTGCAATCGACGATTAGCTTAATTAGAAAATGCCACATATTTTGTACCTCAAACGTTTCTGATACACATTTATCTAAGTTAAATCATATTTTAATATTACTTTGAGTCTCACGTGTTAGCAAACCTAACATTGTAATTGAGCGTTTCAAAATACAATAAAGCGATAGAAAACCAAATAATGCTTCTACATTTGAAAGTAATCGATTAATCAGGTGTGTGTGTCTATGTTATCGTCTTTGTTTGATACTTATATACGCTTGGGCGTCTTTATATAATTTTGTGAAACATTTTATTTCCGTAAAGTATCTTCGTTTCTGTGAGTGTGTGTGTTGTAAATTGATGTTGTTCGGTATAATGTTTCTATGTACATCTATCTATGTACATCTATCTCTGCTAGCGTGTTATGCAATTTAAGTGGTTTTCTTCAATATAGGGAGGTTGGTAATATCAAGTGTTATAGTTTCTGTATAAGACTGTAACGTGTCCCTAGGATGGTACGTCACTATACTTTTATTGCGCCTTAGAACAATTGAGATGTTTTCCATGCTTTTGGTAGGAGTGATTGTAGCAGTTGTGAGTGGTCATAATTTCAGGCGTTCTGTGATATTTAGCCTGTGGATATGCGTGTCTTTCAATGTTGTGCTTCTTTAAATGTCTATATAAATGTTGGGTCTATGAAATGCTTCACATCGAGACGGCCTTCTAAAGTAAGTGTTGAGAAACGTTTAATGAGAGATAAGCCGGGGATATTAGTGTATTTAACATCGTCATTGTAACAAGGTATGCGATTTGGTCATGTTTGCTGCCTCTTCATTAGCCTTCTAATTACAAAGTATAAGATTTTATTTGTTATATACGGCTGGATTAAAGTTTTCCGCAAGTTCTTGTTCCTTACGTATATTTTTCTTGATATTTCCTCGCTCAGTTGTTTAATTATTTATGTCGTGCATGATGTCGGTGTATTGTGTTCTAAGTTTCTCCCTGGTTTTTAAGTGCGAGTTATATCTAATGTCTAAATAGCGTTGTGTTGTATTTTATGGTTTGTTTGGTTGGATATATTTCAACTTTCTGGACTATGTCCTGAAAGGTCGATTATGCTATATTGAATTCTTGGAAAAATAGAAATACTTTCGCTTGCTTGAATTGGTTAACATTACTGGAAAATTTTCAAATTTCGTTACGTATTTTCATGTGGAAAATGTGTGTGGGTGTTCTCAATCATAATGATTTCCAGGGAAAATGATTGGTTGCTCACCAAGACATATCTTCCATGTATTCGTTGAGTAACAGAGTTCTTGACTACTTTAGTGGTTATTTGAATAGCATGAAAACATTTAGCAATCTTAAAGAGAATTGGGAGTGTATTCATTGCAAATTGTCTTCCACTTGGAAATTAGTTCACGTAAAACATTGCAATCTACAAAGTACATGGTGGATCTGGATTACGGTAACTTGACAATGATGCATTTCTTAAAGATCTTAAATATGTAAGTGTAAAACAGTTTTAAATTGAAAATCACTAAACGATAAATATGCCTACCTGAACACAAATAAATACTCGTGTTAAATATATTTTTAAAAATCTAGGGTACGTTTTCATTTAAATCATTATTGCATACAATAGGAACAAATCGAGGCGATAAGTGTTCACAGTTGTCATTTATGTATAGACAGCCATGTAATGGAATCTAGGGAATTTTCTATCAATTAAGAATGTTATCTACAGCGATTAGTATTGGAAAGTACGTCACGATATTATTTCAACTAGAAGTGGGAGATAATTGAAAGGGTGTATTTTGAATGCTTTGTGAATACTCACAGGGAATCGACTATAATGTATCAAATAAAAGAAAGAACTGTTTTTAGCAACATGTAACTCGTCTTTGTGAGCATTTCTAAGAAAACCGATAAATTAAAAATAAGGTGAAATTTATCTCTTTCAAGAATGAGTTTTTATTATGTAACTATGAATGTTTTATTATTGTTTAATAGTTCTGTGTGTTTCTTGTGTCTATTTAATCAACTTCCACAACCCAAAACTGTTGCTAAAAGGAAATAAATCCAATTTGATAGTAATAAAAACTACATTAACATGAAGAATACGGTGTTTAGTTCAAATTAAATGCCCTCGTACAGGAGAAAGAATAATAGTTTATTTTGTACCTGACTGATGTAGAAATGCAATTTATTTCAACTTGAGATTTTAGAGATTTGTTTTATTATTTTTATTTCATTGCAATTCAAGGGCCTATTGTACTATTTCGAGTATATGAGTATGTTTAATCATTACACACCGTACAATAGGAAACTCATTTGCTATGAAGTTTCATTAAAAAGAAGAAACATTAAATAAATGACATGACTGTGACACATATAGAACATTAGTGATTATTTGCTTTTCTTTACATAAAAACAAGCAAGAAACATTTGAGTGAGCCTCAAAGCAAAAGATAAGCGCTCAGTAAAAATAAACATTTTGCGGTTTCAAATTTCCTAGCTGATTCCTGTCAATTACTTAATAGAAGCCGTTAAATGTATAATCTCCACAGGACAGTTCTTGAATTCGCTTATCACAGTCCATTCTTTATGAGCATGAAAATATTGCCATCACACACACGCAATTACACCAACACGCACACATACATAAACACACAAACGCATACATAATGTTGAGAAGTAAAACACGAAATATTATCCAGTAGTCTTATTTTGTTAAAGTGCTTTCACTGTACTACCGAGCACAGCACTGTGTGCCCTGGGTAAGTACTGTCGTTTGTGTTGGTGCTCTTATTTTTACTATAATTGAAAGTGCTTTACGTTGCGCAGAGCCTAGTAGTGCTATTTTCTGTGTTATTATTATTTTCATATACAGTCAACAGGTTACACTATTCGAAAACAAAAGAATCTTAACATCGGGTTATAGTAAGTAACCTTAGATGCTAAGTACACACCTATTGGATGACAGCAAGTAGCCTTAGGTGCCAAAAACCCGCCTAAGTATCTTAGCTGTCCCTAATAACAATATTTTCTCCTGCTGTACGAAACTGGATTTTATTTTATTTCCCCTATCCATCCTCCACTTTCGAATGTATACTTTAATGTCACTTTCCGCTGTAATTGTGTTAGGATTATCATACGAATAACAAACGGCAATGGTGATAGGGTATCTACTTGAAATACGCCTGTCTTGATACTAACCCATGACAAAAATTTTCCATGTTAAGTTAACTATGTATTCTAGTTCTTCATTGATTTCCTAATAACCTAATAAAATTTGTTATGTTACCGACTCAAGACTTGTACCGACTCAAGACTTTGTAAACTTCATGAATGTATAACCATGTCATACGCTTCCTTACAATTGATCCATGACATGCTCAGGTTTCTTGCAGTCGTTCAGTACCAATCTCTCTATCAGAAGTTGGTCTTTTGTCAAGGGGCTTTTCCTTCTGCATATCTTTTGTGCCACTGGCAGTTTGTCAATCATTTCCAGGATGTTATGCATATAATTAGATATTCCTGTTATCAGCTTCCACATCAGGGGAAGGCAGGTGACAAGCCAGCAATATTCCATAGCTTTGCATTTACCTGAATCTTTTTGACAAAGAATTGTTTTACCTGTGGTCAGCCACTTTGGGGTTTGCGCCACGTTGTTGATGATTTTATCTTCTGTTTGTTTTGTATTTGTACAAGTTGATTCCAAGTCTCACACAAAGACCTCAAGAAACATGTTATAGAAGTTGAAGTTAGTATTATGAAAAGAGTGTCAGACTTTTGGTTTGCACAGAGTATTATTCTAGAAAATGTCTGTCAAAACATAAGAAAATTAGAAGTTTGTTTTAAAAGAAATTTCGTTATAAGATGATAGTGTGATATTAAGGTGACAGTAACAGATGTTTGCTATTATGTACATTTAAAAGTACTTTTGATAATGTTTATTATTATTATTATTATTATTATTATTATTATTATTATTATTATTATTATTATTATTACTAGTACTCTCTTTCAATTTTGTTTCCATTTATCGTCAAGTTTCCTCCCAGCATCTAGGGGGAAGAAACGTACTGTATTCGTTGATAAGCCATTAAAAGACACACACCAGTGTGTTCCTTTGCAAAATCAATGTTATGAAAAGAAATTGTTTCCAAGGATGGTAATCGATTTCACAGCGACAATGCTCTTCTCAGTACGTGAGACGTGTCAGCTAAAGCAATTTTGTGGGTAATGTTTACAGGTATGATAAGCAAGAGATCTTTCTCTAATAATTGTCTGTCTCTTCTTTATATCGTTCCTAGTGTCACTACAATAACTGGTATTTGAAACGCTTTAAAATGCTAAATTTCAATTTCAGTGACGAAATCTTCATAATGTCTGATCTTGTGAGACACTTGCCACAATTTTATGATACTCATATCAAACAATAAACATTATATTACTTAGGTCCTTCAGAACAATATCCAGTTTATAAGCTTTCATGTTTGTATGTACAAGGAAATCCCAAAGATTTGTTACGTTTTCTTCCTCGGTTACAGCCTCAAGGCTGTCAACAATTATGATTTTATAATGCCGATATATTTAAGCAGTATATGGGTTGGTCATCTCTGTCATTTGTTAATTTATACTCTACTGGCACTAAAACTTTACATCCAAAAATTAAGCTGTCCACTTGTTCATTCTCATTATTCAAAAGTTGGCAATTTGGCATTGCATATTATATAACAGATAACTAGCTATTCACCATATAAGTCGATTTAAGTAATGTCTTGTATGTATTAATAACTTCTCGAGCTATATTTTAGTGTATTTAGTTATATTCCATTGTGATTTGAGTCGTACATCCACTGATATTTACTTTGTCTTCTGTTCGCCGGATGTCATTAAAATAATGCCTAATATCTACAAACACAAACATCAAATATTTGACAAGTAACTAGCGTTGGTTACCAAGTTTATTATTTACTTTCATAAACAACCTGAAAATGTGATATATTTCAAACATTTAATTCGGGTAAAGTTTATTCCTTTCACTAAATCATTAACCACCATTATTGCTCTTCAAAAAAAAAAAAAATCCAAAAAGCAACAGAACGAGGTTAGTTTTATGCACTATAACATGTTTTATAGAAATATTGCCTATTAAAACATTATAGCGCTTTAACTACATTTGAATTTAATCTATTTGGCGTTCACGTCTATATGGTTTTAGAGTTTTGTATTATTTACTTCTAAAAGATCTATATATTTTTGTTTCAGATTGTATTTTATGAAAGTTTTAAATATAGATTATGTGTCAAAGAGTGAATCCTGCAGGAAATTAAAATGGTATCGAATATCACGACGTTAATTGGAAAAAAAAAAGTCTAAATATATTCCAGTGGGTACAACTATTTAAAAATTAATTTTCATAGACGCTTGTATACTAGAAATTCTCATTAACTGGGAAGATAAGAGCAAATATTTACTGGTTTATTTCCTTACATTTCTGTGACCTGATTAAAGTATGCAGAAATTTCTTTTTTGTTTCTGATTCCTATAACTTGCACTCTCTAGTTTGTACAATCATACTGTGAATAACCCTGTTATGTCGTTTAAAAAATATAGATAATGTTTATGTTCAAATATTTCATATTCAAGTGTACTAATTCACACCCTAGACTTGAAACGTACTTAAAATGAAATTTTGAAAACCACTTTAACTATGTTTCCGTGTGCTTTCAGAAGATAATAATGTCATTCCATTCAATTTGGTCTATGTTTATATGTGCTGGGGGTTAGCAAGTGTACAAGTTAGTATGTTGATGCTGCTGCTGAGAGAGAACACGTTTTATAAAAACTAATGGAAAAATATTAAGGAAATAGATTTTTTCAAATTTATATTGGAGTATTAATATTAATACTTTATTATTGATTTTTGGTGGGAAACAGATACTATTGAAAATATTAGAATATTTTACAGTGTAAAGTGACAAAGTCCTGACGGGAGTACTTTGCGATACGCTTTCTATTTAGGATCAGTGCTAATTCATGTAAATACAAATATTAATTTTGTCGATGATGTCGAAAGGTGGTTTGAAGTTCCCCATCTCTTCTAAGTGACTAATCATTTACTACCTATAAGCTTCTTGTATTTTTTGACCCAAACAACTTTAAAATTGGTGCTTGGGTTCATCATCTTACAACTCTCCAGATGGAACAAATTTGAACGTCCGTGTGGACAGACGCCCTTTTGGGGTGTGTTTGTAAGCGCCTCGTTCTTTCCAGAGTACGCCTGTGTTTCTTAATTTTGACACCACAGATTATTTCTTTTGTTTTGTTATGTTTTTGAACTGCCACAGCTAATTACCTGATATATCAATTTTTCATTAGGTAGTATAGAATTGCTTGCTCTGAAACCAGCTAGCTGCTGAAGTGATGGGGGAATCTACCTTATGATAGTGACATTAATTTCAAAGCGATACCACTTCGATTTAAAATCCCATTGAAAAACATGTGAGGTAAGATGTGTGACCTCTAGAAGTAGCAGTAAAATTAACTCTTCTCTTGATCTCTAAAGATTGCTATTTTTGTATTTTGTTCTACGTCCGGACAGAAAATGAACAGGTGAATCTTACACTTGAATTTCTAGATCCCCTCCATGAAATACAAGAATGATTGATGCCTTAGAGCATCCTATTACATAATTCATGTACAACCCTCACTGCAAATTGCATATACCGTATAAAATATTGAATAACACATACCACACAGTATGTATTACACGAAATTGTCAGTTAATAGTTTATAAAACAGTACATAATTCATGTGACCAACACCTAAGGAAAAAAAATGATTGCATTATTTAAAACTTAGACTAATCTGTATATATTGAAATATAAAGGAAATACTGACATTAGTTTTGATTAACAATATGTATTAATGAGAGTTTTCTCGGAGTGGAGGGAAGTGTTCTCGTATCAAAAAATAGTGAGAAGGAAAAAGCAATCCTGTAACCAAAATCCACAGGGATAAATGACATAAAATCTAGTGTTCAACTCGCTATTTTAACTTCTACACATTCCTGCAACCGATAGAAATTAAATGGATATATCAACATCTTGCCTCATATCCCTATAGTAACCCATCATATATTTACCACAACACCTTGAAGAATTTTGATTAATTGAAATTATCCGTATAATAGAGAAAAAATATTTCTCTAGGAATGTTTATAAAATGTCTAAAACTCATAAAACAATCGGTATTATAGGAAAATGCATTGAAATTCGCTAACTCTGCCTTATGGAAAATAAGGACGTTTAGGAAGTATATCATTTTTAGGTGTTGTGACATCGATCAGAATACATCTGAGGTGTATTCTATTTCATAGAGGTGTATTCTATGATATATGTGTATTCTATTTCATAGACACATTTATAAAGCGCTCTGCAGTTGCTATCAAATGACACATCAACTACGAATTAACTGCTCCTTTATTTTTCCAAAAGACTGGATTAACTAATTATATTGACTTTAGTGAAGGCGCATGGCTCGGTGGTTAGAATGTCAGACTCAAAATCTTGAGGTAGTGAGTTCGATTCTCGGACCGGACTGTGTGTTCTGTTCTTGAGCAAGACACATTATTTCACAGTGTTCCAGTTCACACAGCTGTAGAAATGAGTTGCGACGTCACTGGTGCCAAGCTGTATCGGCCCTTGGCTTTCCCGTGGATAACATCAGTGAGGTGGAGAGGGAAGGCTGGTGTGCATGGGAGACTGCTTGTCTTTCATAAACAATCTTGCTCGGACTTATGCCTCGGAGGGTAACTTTATATGTGCAATCCCATGATCATTCATGACCGAAGGGGGTTTTTACCCTTTACTCTTTGTTTACTTTACTACATGCTTTCCTTTTCAATTTTATAAATACATGGAGAATTATGTCTTAATTGCAAAGATGATAGAATAATAGAATTACATTGAAGTATTACAGTACATGTAGCAAACATGTAAATATCTACGTTATGTGTATTACCAAAAGCGCAATCATATTCAGCTCTGCAATTTCCTAAATATATATTCTGTTTAGGAATATATATATAAATGTATACTTCTAAATATGTATCATTGTCTGTTATACCACACTAAGCCGAATATACATACCCGAGGGAAACTTATATTAAGAAAATGTATGTGTTGATTTCACTGCTGATTCGGAAGAGAAGCTGTAACACCAACTGCATTGTTTTTACTTTTTAAAACTCATCTTAAATTTGAAAGCTAATTTTATTAATTCTATTTTACCTGTTTGTTTTATTTAGATTTTTAATACTTCAAGACGGGATTTTTGTCATCTGATAGCAAGAATAGTGTGATTTAATCTAAAAATGTTCAACTTCTTTATTATATACGTGAGACTCGCCAGCAGACTATTTGTATGCGACTTAACACTTCCAGTGTAGTAGACATAATTAATAGACAAATTGAATAACCTCTGCTTAACAGGAAAATATAAAAATAGAAACACTAATCGGAAAGTAATACAGCGCAATACAGCTGCAGGAGATTAAACATAAACTGGAAAAAAGTTGTAGTGAGAGTGAGTAATGTAAACACAGTGCAGACAACTTCATGCCTGACACTATCAAGGGATAGCAATATAGATGATCGGTTGGTGGCAAAACAAATCGCTGAATGCAATGAGTTAGAACACATTAGAAAAGAAATTCAACAAATATTTAAAGAGTAAGTTATACAAATTCAAAACAATGGAAAATATCCTAAGTATAAAAACAGCGTTATTCACACAAATGAACACTGTATAGAAATAATTGCGAAATTAATATCATATAGATGTAATGGCTTAAAACAAAATGTACTCCATTTAATGTTTAACAACCAGGTTTTCTAGGAATAATAGAGAATGCTTGAAAAACTAAAAATGCATTTGAAAAATAGTTTTAAAAGGTGATAATTACTAAGAAAACCTATATAGGTAAAAGATGTAAGAGTTTAATTAGAGAGAAATATACCACCCAGAATGAAATTAGGGGTGAATAACTCACTTTCCTGTAGGGAAGTGACGTATGAAGTGAAAAACGCGAGGCCAGCATGATTTAAGATAAAAGAAATATTAATTACACGGGATGCTACCTCCGATGAAGTGAATGTTCTATCAGAAAAAGATTACCGCGGAAGTTACCATACAATAAACTCTTGTGTTGGCTTTTTGGTGAAGCGATATATAGATTGATAGTGCAAGAACAGTTAAAGAGCAAACTAGCTACTCGCAACACGGGCGCCTATTCTGGCACTGCTAATCCCTGGCAGGGGGATAAATCGCTGGTGTCTCTAGTGGTTGAATGTCCGTCGTTGATAAGACCAAACAAGGTCGAAATCACGTGGTCTGGTGGACACTTTGCTGGAGGTAGCGAGAATTTATCTCCCTGCTAGCGACATGAACAACAGTGCATTTTGCAATAAAAAGTCAATACAAGAGCTCTTCTCAAGGGTTAATTCGCAATAAATTCCCCCCTAATAAAACATTCACGTTTAAGTGTGGGTAACTATTACCTGTTTGTATTAATACTGTGTCGGCTTATATATATATATGCGTGTGCGTGTGTACGTGTGTGTGTGTGTGTGTGTGTGTGTGTGTGTTTGCGCGGGCGGGCGTGTGGATGTGGGTGTGTGTGGGTGGGTGTTTAACAAGCTAACTGGATAATCGTGACACCTGTGCATATACTGATACTGTGAATCTACATAATGCTGGTGGGAGGATGAACCACTGCTGTCTCTAGTAGTCGAGTGTCCATCATTGACAAGACCATTCAAGGTCGATATCACGTGATTTGGTGGTGTCAGGTAAGGTACGTATAATACAGTTGTAGATTTGGAGGCAATAAAGAGTTTTCATCAGTCCTAACTCAGAGCAACACATGAATAACCCCGCTGATACTTGAACTCTAACATAAAACCAAGCCAAAAGTGAACGACGCCACGGCTCGCTGTACGATAACAATCGTTTTCTTCGTCCCAATTGCTATAAAACCATAATACATACTTATAGCAAACAATTTCTGAACCCATATTCTCACCCTTTTGAATAAAATGTGCATACCATTTCACAGAATCTTTTCAATTTGGAACAGAGTTCCTTTCATGTAACAGAAGTGATTGGTTCGAATTGAACTTTTGAGTATGGAGGAAAGACATTCTGGCACTTTAGCAATGCATGAGAACGTTACTTTTCTTTTCTCTCGCAACAAATTGCTAGCTTCTGTGAAAGAAATACAAGTTTAAGGATATAATTCTGCAATGCATTTGCTCATTTCGTAAACCTAGTCGATTTTATTTCAAGGTAGGCTTCTCAATATTCGATTATAAATTGCATTCGAAATGCTATCTTTTGAAGATGTTTAAATGTCAGTTTAAGTTTACTGAAGTTACATGCGTTGTCTACTGTTTTCCATCGTAATGTTCATTTCTTTTCAATTTTTACAATCAGAAAATATCTAATTTATGAGGATCGGCTGAAAAGTTCATAGACTGAGCAAGATACTCCCAGGGAATGTGATCAAATAACGTTCTTTCGTCAACATAGTCACCCTTGCGGTTCACACAATTCTTTCATCAATGTTGCAGCGCTGGGATCACTTGGTGAGGAACTGTTGGTTAAAAGAAACACGATCAATATCAGATATGATGCCAACATCATCTCGATACTGGTTCCCAGCCGAAAGATATTTCATAATGGGAAACGCATATAAAGATTTGAAATAAGAATGTTAAGAGCCAGGAAAATGCTGCGAGTAATTTTCCCCGATAAACTAACGACTCTACTTGTCTATAATAATGCAAGAGGAAAGGCAGAAAGAAAGAAGAAAAAAACAGAACGTGTAAGAGGGTGAGAGAGAGAGAGGGAGATAGAGAGAGAGAAAGAGAGAGAGAGAGAGAGAGAGAGAGAGAGAGAGAGTGAGAGAGAGATAGAGTTAGATAGAAATAGAGTGGGAGATCATTAGTCCCGGCTCGAGACGAAACCCATTACTATCTCATTGAAAAATGTATTAGAAACATAGACATAGATCTGGCTCACGTTATCGATTGGCCTTGTGACAATGTCATCAACTCTTCAGTTTCTTAAGAAATAATATGACTTACAGGGTGTTCATTACGCAGTCTTATCATCGTTGATATAACAGTTACATGAAAGACTGTTACCTGCTTAACTAGCCAGAAGGAGTTAAGATGGAACGTGTTCAGAATACTTTAAAAAATCTTCTTATCCTAGACTATGCCAAACCCAAGGCCTTATTCTTTGTAAGTGATGTGGTGTTGGGTCAAGTGATGTGGTGTTGGGTGGAGTACAAACACTGACACACAAACATACACACACACACATATATATACATATACACGACGGGCTTCTTTCAGTTTTCGTCTACCAAATCCACTCACCAGGCTTTGGTCAGCCCGAGGCTATAGTAGAAGACACTTGTCCAAGGTACCACGCAGGGGGACTGAACCGTGAACCATTTAATTCGTAAGCAGGCCACTTACCACACTGCCACTCCAACACCTATATATATATATATATATATAGTTGAAATTTATAGAAAAACAAAAAACGAAGACAGATGTATGAACAACAAGAAGGTGTATTAGTTTGACGCTCGGGAAGGTGAGAAAGTATTTTACGATTCGAGCCTACACTCTTCAACAGAAAATAACACGATGAAGTAAACAAAGATATTAAACAAACTTTTGGAGTTGCCGGTCAATCATGGCGACTGATTGGACAAAGGTAATTTGACAAGAGAGCTAGGAAGAAGGGGAGATTGCAAAACGAGGTTGCGCATACGAATGTCTATGTAGGATTGTGTGTGCACGTGTGGACAGGAGCTGGTGACTTTGACGTGTGGATGTGTGCGTGAGTAAGTGCGTGCGTCTGTAGTGCGGGTGTGTGGATGTGTGCGTGAGTAAGTGTGTGTGTCTGTAGTGTGGGTGTGTGGATGATGGTGTGCGTGCTAGGAAGCTGGAGGGTGGTGGGGTGTGGGTTTGGTTTGAGGAGGTGGTGATGAAGATGTAGGGGTGTGGTATGTGTGAGTGGGATGTGTGGGGGTGGGATGTGGATGGATTAGAGTATCAATGAGGGGAGAAGGTGGGAGTAGAGTGTCCAATTGATCTGCTACAAAAGTTGATTGTAAGCATGGAATCACGTGTTTTCGGAGCAAATCAGAAATGTTTTTGTCAAACACGCTTTTGTTGATGCATTGCATGAGAACATAGTTGAAATATACCACATTTTCTCTGTTTCGCATCACTTTTGCTACCTTATTCAACTTGGCGTTATAGTTTCCAACAGGGCATTTATGGTTCTGTATATTTTTCTGTATTATCAAATTTATTTTTGGATTTCAATAAATTTGAATATTGCAATGCCTTCTATTTCATTTCCTATCAAGAGGTGAGTCTCATGAATTTGGGTAGTATAATTTGCCAGGAGAAAAAAAGACACTGCACTGGCTCTACAGTTTTGAAGAACAATTTACACACACACATACACAAATATATATTTATATACATATAAATATATATATATATCTGTGTGTGTGCGTGTATGTGTGTCTGTTTATGCGTGCGCATGTGATTGTATATATGCGTATACATGCATATATATATATATATATATATATATATATATATTTGTCTTCATCATATTGATGTAGAAAGCAAACTACAGTTAGTATGATCTTGTAAGTTAACTTCCAAGCACATTGCTTCTCATTCTATGGATGCAACCATGCCGTGGCAGAACTACATAGATAATAATTACTCTATTTAGATTTAAAACCATTATATGTCAATCAATACTTCGTTTCCTGAACTTTGGTGGAACTCTAGAATGATAATAGCTTTTAAAAATACCAAGAATATTTTTTCTCAAATGTCATGCTTGTGTCTCGCAAATAACGCATGTGAAAAGCTAATCCTTCATGCATAGTTGAGAGGCAAATAAGAGTAAGATTATCACTACTGTATTATCCTTACACGAAAGGTTGCATTATGAACATTTCACTGGGCATGAAAACACTGATCCTTATCCTCATAAAACACAAAGAATGCAAAATAACCAGTAGTCATTGGTACACAGTCTTAGCAGAAGACATGGTATGGTCATGTCTGGAAAGCTAGTCTTCTGGATACTCAGTGAAATAATGGATCTGCCACCATCTGAGAGATGTCATCACGGCGAAAACAAGGACAACGTGAAAACAGTAATGATTAATTTGCCCATATACAGACGTATAATGCAAGCACTAACACGTTTACCTGTGTGTTTTAAAAACTAATTTTCTCTACATTACGTGGTACAAGTGAAATAAGAAGATGCCGTATGCGCTCTAGTCTTAAACTATATATAGCATGACGCATGCAAGTTAATCACTCTTTATGTTGCTAAATATCTTTATAAACAATGACAGACGTAGTATTTGAAGGTGGATGTGAATAGAACGTCTATATTTAAGATAGCTTGTTTAACTCCTATCACAATTCTTCAACGGTCAATTAAACAGCGATATATGAGCAAACAAAAACAAAAAGTTTGTCAATTCCAACATTACAAGTAGCCTGTATTACATATCGATACTGAAACTAGTGTAAATAACATGAGTCAGCATGTGTAGTATATGTTCTGGTTGCAGAGATGATACTACAATTGTCTGATTATGTTAAATGTCATTAGGAAATATCGATGTTTGAAATAATAATGTAAAATTGTGATTCTTTTATTTGATTACATATATTTTGTGCAATAAAGAGCAAACGTTATTCACTTTGAAGATATTTAGTATAATTGGTAATAGTCCATTGATGACGGAATGCTGTGTTTACTAGTTCACATAAAAAAGCAGAGATGAAACAATTATAGATGGTTGTGTAATTCGATACCAATTCATAAATTCATGATTAATTTATATAACGAAGATGAAAATAAATTATATTGCACAGTGATGAAAGCCCTCGGGTTTTACAGACGCAATATTCTTTAATTTATCTTAACAATTATTCAAAATAGAATATGAATTATATGTGACTGATTGAATCAATTCTACTCCCTGCTAAAACAATGTGATTCATTGATGTAATGCAATCACTAATAGTACCCAACCTGGGGTGGGTGGGGTGTAAGCAACCTTTCATTTCTGGGGACCGATATAAAGAACCTATATATATATTACATATACAGTATACATCATTTCTTCAGATTTGCATTTTAACCCGAAGGTTTGCCTCATTAATCCAGTTACACTCAGTGTATAGTTTCTGTACCTATATGCCCAAAAAAGAAGAAGAAAAGAACAAACAAACAAAAAGAAGGCCTCAGTTTTACATTTCACATAAACTATTACTAATATTTCGGTTGCGATTTGTCACACTTGAATATAGGCATTTTACAAAGTGATTCGAAATAAACGATACTTGTTGTATTCCTCCAAACGTTTTCAGTAGGTGTAAATCTGGCTTGTGTGTTGGAAATCACTTTTATTTGACGAAAGCCAATGCCGTTTACCTGTATTGTTTGTATAGATTATCCATTTCTTATCACATGTTTCAACTCGATTAAGGAAAGTTATTTGTTCATTCCTAATTAGCAAATTGTTGAGTTCTCTGCTTTATACTCGGGAGATAGCACATGAGATATACACTTATTATTCCAATCTATCTGGGCTGATCTTACACAGTGGGTAAAGATTTATTTAATCAGCAGAAAGGTCCCGGATAGTTCGATGCGAATCCCCTTCAATTACTGTTTACTTTTTACTTCGCCAAACAGTTTGCTTGGAAATAGAACATTACTTTTCGGTATCACGGTTATTATCTGAACACATGACATGAGATAACTTGAGTATAATTATTTTAATATCACCTTCGGCCGAGAATGGGTAGTCGGGGCCTCTACAGATGCCCACATGTGGATTCTACTTGTTGCTACAAATACAAATTTGATGTGAGTTACGTTAATTTTACGCCTCTATATAGAACGCTCAGTTACGTATCTGCTAATTTTATGAACAGATAATTGTCTAGATCGATCATCATTTAAACGTACTGTAATGAGTCTAGTAGTTACATGCATACTTACGTATGTACACACGCACAAGTGCTTATAAATACACACACGTACACACACACGTGTGTGACAGTGTCTGCAATTTATTAGTTTATCTGACGAAACATATTTCCAGTATATAGGCAGACCCTTTAATACAAAAAATTATCGCATATGATTTTTCATTTTAATAATCTCTAAATTGACAAATGGAGGCAAAATCGTTTGTGATTAAATAACGAAGCTTAAATATACACCACATAATATGGAAATTATTTCTTGGTTTATGGATTGATATGAAGGCATACGTATAATTGGAAATATAATCAATGTTTTCATTTCTCTTTGTGTCAAATACTGAACTGAAATTCAATATTTCTCATTCTATTCTTTATGCGTAATGATAGCAATGTTTTAATAAACAGGAAACATTGTCTACAGTGATAAAAATATGGCTGTATAAAGATGAATTGATAGAGGTTATTTTGTTTATTGAATACATTTAAGCATTTTGTTTGTCTATAAAACCCTGTGCATCAATATAATATCAATAAAAGTACTTGTATATCAATATATATTTGCTGTATTACCTGTTAAATGATTACAGTGTGTAGAGCAGGTGTATACTGGATTATGATGACGGTAATAAAACATAAAGTATCTTGGTTACCTGAACTTGTTACACAAGGTGTATACTTAATCTTAACCGTGGTAATAAACTATGAGTATCGTATTCGACTTAACTTGTTACATCACGTGAAATGTCAGATTGCCTTCCTGCTGTAGAAAGTTTAAAGATACTTGCGCTATCATAGATTTTCTAAAAGAAATGAAAGAAATATAACACAAGAATTTATTTATCTCTTAACGTACAAATTCAAAGGTTTCGTTTTTCAGTTATGTGCATAAACCTAATCAAGAAATGAAACGTCGTTATGGTTTTCGCTATGTCAGGGAAAATGTGCAGTGTATGCGACTATTATTTGATCTAAGTATAAACTTAATGAGGAGTAACAAAAATCAAGCAATGACACACGATGTTTCTGTGACAAGATCGTCATAAGTTATAAATGTGTTAGCGATAAAGATAGTGACCTTAGAGATCTCACAAAGTATCGCTGTTTCCCTGCAGGGAATGAGTTTGTCGTTTTATTACTGATTCTAAACTGTATTAAAGGCAATGGGAGAGATACTTATCAAGTGTCAGACTATGAAATTTGAATCCGAATACGATATAGATAATTGTGCAACGCTTAATGAATTATCCATATAATTCTTTTATTAGCAATGATGCTAATGCGGATTCTATACATTAAGTGTGATATTTATAAAGTTATATTGTCGTAGGTAATAAAATAAAGGAAAAGATCTCCCTGGGTTACTGTAATTCTAATTTTTTAACAATTCAAAGAATAAACACATTTTCATTTCTTTGATAGCTATGAATACATGAACATTTAGCATAAGATGTGCGTCTGTCGTTTACTGGAAAACAATTATAGATTTCGACAAAGCTCTTACCCATCAATGTATCTTCTGGATTAAAATCAGAAGCACAAGTGTTTATCATAGCTGCCCATGACCATTACCTACCTACAAGAAACTACCAGGCCAACATATTAAAGAACAGCACTAGCCCAACGTGTCAGGTTTGTAAACAACAAGATGAAACCATCGATCATGTCTTCCTGTGCAGTCTTCCTGGGCCTACAGAGTATTTGAACAAGCATGATATAGTAGCACAATATATTCACTGGGCAATTTGCAGTGACCTATCTCATGATAAAAACTGGTGGGTACACAAACCACTCCAGTGTTTGGAAATCATCACATCTCACTCCTCTAGAACTTCACCGTTCAAACTGACAGACAGATAGATGCGAATAGGCTACACATTATATTGAAAGACTTCCGACAAATATGCTTCCTCACTGATATGACTATCCCAATCGACATAAATGTATCTGTCAAGACCTACCAAAAACTGAGAAAGTATAAAGTTCTTGAAATAGAAATTGGCAAAATGTGGAACCTGGAGACTAAAACAATACCTGTTGTCTTAGGTGTCCTAGGAATGATAGCAAAGGAGCTGATTTCCAACTAGCTCAGATACCAGGAAATCCCAAAATGGCAGAAATTCAAAAGTTAATACTCATGGGAACTGCTATTATCCTACGTAATATATTGTCTATGTATTCTCAAATTTTAAAGCAAACTTATAATTTTCTTATGTTTTCTTAAACATTCTCTAGATCAATACTATGTGCAAAAATAAACATATGACACCGTAGGCATAACACCAGGTTGAACCTCTAACTTGTCTCTTCAGGTTTCTGGGTGAGATTTGTAGTCAACTTGTACAAATACAAAGGATAAGTCAAACATATAGTAATAATAATAATTTTAACTCTATATCTTCAGGAGGAGTTACCTCAATCCTTTCTATATTGATCAAAATGAAGTAGATTGACACATTTATTTTTTGAACCAATTGAAGAAACGCGAGATGTCGAAATATTGTTCACAAGATAACAAATGGCACTCTTCTTTTAATTTTGATTTTGATTTAATAACAATAATAATAATAATTTATAACAGAGACTCCAGCAAATAAGATCTGAAGAAGGAATTCTAATTCCGAAATATCATCGGACTACAGTTTACTAAGTTACAACAGGTATACAGTCCATTTTTTGTTCTATATTGCATTGTTATACCTTCCTAAACTTTTTATTCTTTAATAATAATAATAATAATAATAATAATAATAATAATAAAAATAAAAAAAAATAAAGAAAGAGTACTATAGACGAGTTAGATCAATACTAAAAACAGAGCTCAATGCTAAAAACAAGATAATGGGTATCAACACTTTAGCTGTCCCAGTTATAAGCTACAGTTACAACATCCTTAACTGGACACTAAACGAACTATATAAAATAGACAGGAAAACAAAAAAAATAATGACAAGATATAGGATGCACCACCCAAAATCTGACATAGAAAGGCTATATATACAACGCACAGAAGGTGGCAGGGGTCTTATACAGCTAGAAAACTATTATAAAATAACTTTTACGTGTATGTGCTACTCTACTTGGAGAAAATTCTGACTTTGCCCCACCTGCAAGATCACGCGATGTTTATCTTGATATGAGGTTACCATGTCGCACACATGTGGTTGTGATACCTGTGACTGGTGTACTCTTTTCAAATGGGAAATCATGGTGTGGAAATTGGGTTTCGCATATCTGTACTCTGTAGAGGCGCAATGGCCCAGTGGTTTGGGCAGCAGACTCGCGGTCATCGGATCGCGGCTTCGATTCCCAGATCGGTTGTTGTGAGTGTTTATTGAGCGAAAACACCTAAAGCTCCATGAAGCTCCGGCAGGGGATGGTGGCGAACCCTGCTGTACTCTTTCACCACAATTTTCTCTCACTCTTACTTCCTGTTTCTGTTGTGCCTGTAATTCAAAGGGTCAGCCTTGTCATACTGTGTCACGCTGAATATCCCCGAGAACTACGTTACGGGTACACGTGTCTGTGGAGTGCTCAGCCACTTGCACGTTAATTTCACGAGCAGGCTGTTCCGTTGATCGGATCAACTGGAACTCTCGACGTCGTAAGCGACGGAGTGCCAACAACAATCTGTACTCCAGCATCACTTTCATCGCGTAAGCTGCCCTCTCACACAATGATGATTATGATGATGATGATGATTATGGTAATTATGACGACAACTACGACGATGCCAACGATGACAATGGCAATGAAGAGAAAGAAAAAAAAATATGATGATGATGATGATGATGATGATGATGCTGTTGAAGAAGTACTAGAAAATATTCAAATTACGAATCAAGTAATTTAACGATGCGACTTGTAATATTATGGAATCAGTTTTGATATCACTCATCTCAAATAAAAAGAGATGAAGACACTAAAAGATTAAATTTTTCATCGTTTTAAAAACACATTTCTTTACACTGTTAATTTAAGATATCAATAATGATGATTTTGCTGCTTTTTTTTTCTATATTACAAGAATCTACTCATTATTAACATACAGGGATAAATTAGTTCCTCATATATTTTGTTAAGCACAGTTAAACGTGCTAAGTGCATGACACTATCAAACTCTAACTCCTGGTAATTATTTTCGATATTGCATTTTTATTTAAAATATTTGAGGAGCGAGTTAGTTGATGGTTATAAAAATTTTGCTGTATGACTTCATCGCTCACTAATGAGATGGAGAAACATGTCAATGACAGCTGCTGATGGAGTAGAAAGTCACTAGAATTGTAAACATTGATCACCGATAAACATCTTATAAGAAATTACTAAATATTTATTTTTTAATAAGAATTTGCTGATTTCCAGTAAATCTACACTTATCTAAAATGTAAGACAATAACCATTAATACGTATTATGTTTATCATTTGAAGGCAGCGAGATAGCAGAATCGTTAGCATACCGGGCAATATGCTTAGCAGCATTTCATGCGTCTTTTCGTTCAGAGATCAAATTCCACTTAGGTCGACTTTGCCTTTCACCCTCTTGGGGTTTGTGTAAAAACAGTACAAGCTGAATACAGGGGACGATGCAATCGACTTATCACCTACTCGAAATTGCAGGTCTTGTGCCACAATTTGAAATTAATATATATTATGTTTATTATTTGAAGGGGGCAGAACCATTATCTCACCGGGCAAAATCCTTACCGATATTCCATTCGTTTACATGTTTCGAGTCCAAATTCTTGGACGAAGTTGATCTTGCCTTTTAATTCTTTCGAGGTGGTTGAAATAAGTACAAATCATGCACTGGAGTCGTTGTAATCGAATAGGTCCTTCCCCCGAAAATTCAGGTCTTGTGCCTATAGTAGAATGGATTATTTTATGCGGCGAGCTGGCACAATCCTCAGCACGAATGATTATCAGCATTTTGTCCGTCTTTGTGTTCTGAGTTCAAATTCCACCAAAGTGGAATTTACCTGCCATCCATTTCGGAGTTGAGCACTGGGGTCGATGTGATCGACATACCCCCTCTCCCAAAACTTGCTGGCCTTGTACAAAGCTATAAAATCAATGTACATTACTTTTATCATCACCTATAATAGTTGTATTGAAAGTGGATCAACATCAAATGTAATTGAGATTTCCTCAATAAAAATATCATATTTAGTATCTCAAAACACGAGGAAATTATGAAATATACTTAGTGGTATTGAAAATGCGCCGAAACTGCATTTGATCTTACTTTGTCTTTCATTCTTTTCGCGTTAATTCCTCTGAACTTTCATTACTAAATCAATAGTACAAAGAAACTCTCAACATTTTCATTTCCGCCTGTCTATCTTCTTTGTTCATTCTTTCTGGTCCTCTTTGTCCTTCTCTCATTTACACTGTCATTTAATATGCACGTTTCTTTGTCACTCTGTCTGCCTCTCTCTCTCTCTCTCTATCTCTCTCTCTCTCTCTCTCTCTCTCTCTCTTGCTCACACTCTTTGTTTACTATCTGTTCTATTGAGCACTTACGCTTCTCTTTCTTTCCCGGTCACATTACTATACGCTACAACCACTACTGCCGGTCAGTCCCATAATTCTTTCTTTCCATTTGGTTATTTATTTTAAAAATTTTGGGTAAGATCGACACTCACTTTTCTCCTGCTAATATACCCTAGTCGCACCCTTTCTTTTTGCTGAATTGCTGCATTTTGAGTGTCGTTCCTATGTATCTTGTTGAAAAGTTAACGTTCATTTGTATAA